>NC_044355.1:36804940-36975881 GCF_007364275.1 Archocentrus centrarchus | reverse complement strand
GGCGTCCATGTTTGTTTACGTTCAAGCTTACAGAGAACTCTGAATCATCCTGTCATCATATCATCATCATCATCATCATCATCATACCCCGCAGCCTTTCATCACTGCTATGACAGGCTCAGGTTTGTTTGGGCTAATTTTGAGGTGTTGAAGTTGGCTTGGCTTATTTATGTTTCATCATATCTGAGAAGGCTGATGACCTAAATTCCCATCGTTATTAATCGCTTCTGATTAAATAATCACTTCAGTGGAAATAAATGCTGTCCAGGGCAATCTATCAGTGGGTGCATTCACATGTTACTTGTGCCACTAATTAATACCTAAATGGCTTGGAGTATATGAAAGTTCCTGGAAAAGTAAAACTGTCAGAACACAGATGGGCTTCTCTTGTATGTGGTACTTTTTGTGTTTTCAGGTGAGATTGCAAATACGAGTTTGTATAAAAGATGTATCAGTTTAAATACAAGAGTTTGGGTCACCTTTCTTTTTTTTGTCCTTTTTTGGATCGTGAACAGTGAAGATAGAAAGTAAGTGTGTGTGTGTGTGTGTGTGTGTGTGTGTGTGTGTGTGTGTGTGTGTGTGTGTGTGAGTGTGTGTGTGTGTGTGTGGCGGGGGGTGGGCTGCACCACAGCATATGTTCTTTTGTAACGCACGCCACTAAAACTAGGCAGGCCCAGAGCGATGACACTGTTTAGTACCACCACTGTGATGTGAGGAACAAAGAAATCCATCTTATTTCTGTCTTTGTACTTTCTATATGCTGCTTCACATACCAAACAATAAACAATAACTAAAGTTTACCTTACATATCGCATATACTGTAATAACAATGAAACCCAGTTTTATCTGTGGCTGTGTGCTCAATCTATTTTGCAAGAATAAAACTGATATAGAGGAACTCCTGATTTTTAGCCCCTCACAGTGTAGCTCTAAAGCTCAGTAAAGAATGGTGTTGGTGTTGCACATTGTGACTTTAAATGCCAGTCCCTCTCAGGACACACACTCAGCCATGTGCTGGAGATCTTTGCTTTTATTGACAGTATAAAGTATATGCTTTTTTTTTTCTTCTGGATTTCCACCAGCACAGATCTGCAGGGGTTGGATCCCATTTCCATTTGTTTCGTCTACAGCCTGTTTTAGTGTGAATGCTTTATTTTATTTTTTTAATATTTATCTTTTACTGTACAATATGTTTGGTTGTTTGATTTCAGTCGGGGACTTTTTCATGCTCACTGCTTTTATTGACTTTATGAAGATGAGTTTCTGTTCCTTCATTGTTATTCAGGAGGAACTGCTGCTGTCCTCCTGCCATCTTCCTCTCTGTCTCTCCTCTCTTCTGCTGCCGATTAGACTTGGCGTTAGCCTTAGCATTAGCCTGTCCAGTCGTTCCCTATGGGCCTGTTGTCTCTTTTGGCTAGCAGCATCCACTCTTGGCAAGCTAGTAGCTAATCCAGACTGGATGCTAATGAACCCTGGCCAGTGTCCACCTCGTTCCTGTAGAGACGTCTGTTTCTATAAAGCCCAATGGCTAACCAGCTAACAGGCCACCGCTCCACTGTCCAACACAGACAAGCAGACAGTCAGGCAGAAAGACAAGCCACAAGCTATCTGGCTCTCAGCTAGCTGCTTGCTAATCAACCAATAATACTGCAGTATGGAACGCAGTGGGTGCCTGTTTGTAGCAGTATAATATTATAGTGCACCTGGAAAAAATGCATAAAATATCCTGTACACGTTTCACACTGAACTGATCTGTTTGCCACGCGTCAGGATTTTTGCCACATTGAAGCGTTTCCCTTTGTGTAACTGAGTTCTTTTATGATTTTACGTGCAAATACTACACTTTTAAAGAATGATTGATAACTTGATCAACCTTTAAGGCTTCATCTACATCTGCCAATATTTTTGAAATATGAATAGCTTAAATAACAGTGTGGATTTGCTACTACAAATAAAACCCTGCTCATTACACATAGTCATTTGATGTATTTGGGGAGTAATAATTAAGTACATGGATGTTCTTCATGAAAACATGTGCCCTAGTTCTCTTCCACAGAAAGGCTGAAATTATATTGTTATATTATTTGAGGTGTGAATGTGGGAAACTCAGTGAAGGAACCGTGGGCTTGTCACAGACTTTATTAATCCCCAGTCTGAAAATATTGCTGTCGCCCGTGAATGCTAAAAAAAAAAGGAGAGACAGATGAAAGACTTTCTAGCACTGAAGTACGAACACAAACACAAAAGTGTGGTCACTAATGACAATAATGCTAAAACACTGTAAGAGGGAAAAGTTATATCAGCACATCGAATCCAAGACACAAAATTCATCACTTGATTCCAGTCGCCCCGTCCTCAGCCTGAAGCTGCTTAAGTAGCGTCCCTTCTATACATGACGTGCACATTATCATTCTCCACTGGTAAAGGCCTGCAAGTGACATACTGTCAGTGATGCACAGCAGGAAAATGTGTACACGTCAGAGGAAACATGCATCACATGTAAGGCACGTTTCATCTGTGCAGCGAGCACAGCTTCAAAACATCACATGGGGTCAGTAGGTGAAATATTCTCACTTTCATCTGCAAACTTAAATTTCTAACATCCTATCTTCTGTAGGTTCAGAAAGAATTTTGTGAACAATTATTCATTTAATTCCACTTTGCTTCCATTTGAGATTAAAGGTTCCCTCCAGAGACATTTAAAATTACTCTGAATTCAATAATTAATGCATCTCTTATAGAGTTTTCCCACAGAAATGTTAATTATACTCATTAAAATTTCCTAAATTCATACCAAGTTTTTCTCCTTGTGAAAAAAAAGTCATAAAGTTTAACTGCTAACAAAAGCACATCTTTCCTGTAGCAACATGAATCTATTTTGATTGTTTATTTGCTGGAAGTTAGAAGTGTGTGTTACTGCGGGTTGCTTGTGGCTTGGGATTGTGATTATAGATGCACATCTTAAAATTAGTCATGTGTACAGATGTCATTGTGGTCAGAAAACACGGACAGGGACGCACAGTGTTTGCTTTGTGGAGGTGGGCTTCAAAATGTGTGACCCTGTAACACCACCTAATGCTACAGGAGCGGCTCCATCACCGGGAAAACAAAGACTGCTTCATTTGTTCGTGCTTCTTCGCCGCTGAATTGCTTGCAGCAGGTTTTCCTTCCTGTTTAAGTTCAGCTGTCTTTATTTAGATGTCGTTTATTCCCACAGAAGAAGCTTCTCCGTCAGGAACACTCGACATGCTGCAGCATTCCCTTTTCCTTCCCTCTATTGTCTCCAGACAATCAACCCGACCTGAACTCTCCCCATCTCTCCTCGCTCCGCTGCCATTTTTACTGCTCATATATAGAAACACATGTGGATGCGGGCCCTCGCCTCCTCAGGCATTCATGTATACCTGCACACATGTGGAGTCAGTAACACATCTCTTCACAATAGCTGAGCTGCAGACAGCCGTCCCGAGAGTCGCCGTGATTTATGACCCCCGTGTACGTGGATAGAGAGAGGGGGAATGGGGCGTGTAGATGTGGAAGATGGAAGGAACAACTGAAGGAGAAACTTGAGCTTACAGGATGACTGACTGCGTGCTCACATTCACAAAAATCACACATACACTCAGAACACATACTGCTGTTATTATGCTTAAAGGGTTTCTTTCAGTTCCAGAATATATAACAAGAATGCATGGAAACATACAGCGAGCATCCTACAGTTAATCCACATATTTCACATACCTCAGCATACTTTGATGCAGGCACTGTAACCAGATGTCTCACTTCTGTTGTTTACATAGACGTAGATACAGCATGCAGCACATTTACTGCTCATTTATCATACGTGACTGCCGGTCAAGCACACCTCATGCACATGCCTACAGTAACGGCTCAAATATTAGACAACCCTGATTATCAGATGTAAATTGCAAACATTAAATCAGAACCTAAAGCCTGCGGTTCCCTTTGGAACAGTTAGAGTAACTTTCTATTATACTTAGCATTTTTCTAAATGTCTCTTTGAGCTCCTCGTTCTCTAATTATCCCCGGCTGTTTGACAGATCCATGGTTTGTCTTGCAGTGAGATGTTGGCAGACACTTTTGGCTTTCACTCATAATGAATTTTATTTTCTCCATAGCAGCAAAACATATTGCACAGTAACATAGCCTCACTTTTTCTAAGTAACATTGCTTTGACTTGGCATCAGAATAAATATTTTACAATGTCTGTAGTATGTTGTGCCTTTAGTCTCTTTAATTAAAACTTCTGAATTCAATGAGAAAAAATAATAATAAAAAACCCACACAGGAACAGTGGATGGCCTTCACGGTGTTTCTTTCACACTTTTGGAGGATTGGAAACATGTTTTTTTAAAAAAAAAAAAAAACAACCATCTTGTTTTCAACAACTTTTCATTCCAGTTTGGCTGCTTTTAAAATGAAAGGTCTTTCAAATCACTCTGCATTAAATAATCAGTTTATCTCGTATTTTTTTTCCTACAAGAAAAGTTTCAGAAAAACTTTTAGCTTTCATCTTCATGCGTTTGCACACTGCATAAATGCAGGAAGTAAATAAAGGAATGAATAAAACTAAGTGGGAGCAAAAACTTGGTCTCATACAAAGCTTGTGAACTAGAGTAGAACATACAGAGGACAGAGACACGTGTGATTAGGTCAGCCAGAAACTCTCTGAATGGGTGTCACTGCTGCAGTTGTTTCTTTCTTCAGTCAGACGACAAAACAAACGGATCAAACCGTTAAAGTGGCGCGCAATAGTGTAAAAGTAATTGGTGTTGAAGCTGGAGTAAGCCTGAATGCTGAAATAATCAAACTGCACTGCAGCCGTTGTTTGTGCTTCTCCTCTTTGGGTCTCTGATCTTATTTTGTCCTCCTTCCTCTTCATTGTGAACTCTGCTGTGGTCATTCCCTTTGTTTTCCAATCAGCACTTGACCTTTCTATAGCACGTTGCACACGGGTCACATGCCGTTGCGGTCCTTTGGAATACTGAGTGTAAGCTCTGAATTCCAGCATCTGTGCAAACAGTCAAGTCACCAAAACAACCTAATGTAGCTTAGCATTGGCCTCCAAATCTGTGCAACTCTTCTGAAGGTATGGACACTACCCATCCTAAAGATACGGTATATGATTCAGATCATTTTCATACTCGTTAAACCATGTCATAAATGCTTTGTCCCATGAATGGGGGCGTATTGTGATTGTACCTTTAATTTCGGTGTGCAAACACACCAGGCTGCACGGAGTGAGAGGCAGACATTTCCAAAAAAGGTTTCGACAGATTGAGTCTTCAGTTTGCTGAACTCTTCTTACTTTCTGCCTTTCAAACCTCTCAGACTGCAAATAAAATTCACAAGAGATGGATGAAGAACACAGTCCTCCCTTTTGAAGTCTGTGTGTGTGTGTGTGTGTGTGTGTGTGTGTGTGTGTGTGTGTGTGTGTGTGTGTGTGTGTGTGTGTGTGTGTGTGTGTGTGTGTGAGTGAGTGATGGGCAGAGGAGAAAGGCGGAAAAACACAGAAACCCTATTCTCCACCTCCTTCTGACCTTAGCTTGGCAATACCAGCTGCCTCAGATAGACTCCATCTGTGTGAGTGTAAGAGTAAAACGTCGGCTATTGGTGGGAAAAAGGAAGGAAAGTATCACCAGCTCCTGGCTGGACAGACAAATTAGCAGTTTAACTTTAAACACTAATTAAAACCTGTGTCTTCTTCAATCCTTAAACCAGTGGCTGATGTTTGCCCCATGAGGCGTTTCTCACATGTGTGTAACATCATGCTGGATGTGATACCATTTCCCTAGTTATGGCCAGAAGAGGCCTTCATCTGTCTCCTGAATGTCTCAATAGATCTGACACCAGCTTATTAAAGAGAGGCGGTGGTGCAAATAACACATTTAAATGTTTGTAGGAATGCATTCCATGTTCAGCTGTGGTGGGATTGGTAGTGGTAGGATATACTTGTGCTGGACTTCCACCCAGGAAACGTCCCACGTGGGACCAATATATTTTGACTTTATATTTTGAATTTGTAGTTTATTTGCAGACATTGCATATACAGTCTGGGTTGCTGTCTGTTTATCCCTGATCAGAAGTGATGATAACCAGGGTTATAATAGTTTTGGATTTTACATTATAGTTTAGTTTTAGTTAGTTTTTACTTTTTTCTCTAATTCAGTTAGTTTTAATTAGTTTTCAGAGTGGTTTTGCTCGTTTTTATTAGTTTTTATTTTTGGTTTTATGCTTAGTTTTAGTTAGTTTCAGTATTAGTTTTAGTATTTTCATACTTAATCAGGTACCCTTTAAAGATACCCTTTAAAGAAATATATTCAGCAACCAACTGTTCACAGACAGCAGAACTACATGCTAAATGTGTGTAATATTAAGGACACACATGAACATCAACAGGGAGAAACTGCTAACAATATGAACTCCAAAACTCGATAAATTCTACAATAAACTCCCAATAAAGTTTAGCCTCAGTGCAGCAGATTAACAACAGCTACATGTGGTGTTTGACAAAAACAAACTCCTTGAAGGAGTCAAAGCTCAAATCCAGCTGCATCCTGATGTTCTCTCCACCTGATGCTGCTTCTGTTTTGGAGCTAGCTTGGTTAGATGCTCGCTGATTAGACTTGCAGGGTACTTTGCGGCCTATGTAGCCTACGGAAGTGTCCGACCTCATGTCCGCATTTATGCATGTATAGCTGGATTGCGTGTGTTAATTACCTTGTGGTTGTGTGCTGGGGGTTTTTTGGTCCTTGCTCTTTGTGCTCAGTTTTTAGGGTGCAAACATATTTGTCCCTGTTTTTTCACTTTCTTCATTCCTTCACGTCCATTCCCAGTTTCAGCAGCTCCCTCCAGGAATTTGCTGACATTTGTGAGTCCTTATATTGATGCTTTGATTATTAGTCCTGATTGTTATTATCTGACTGATAAAGTAGCCGGAAACGCACAAGGACTAAACACAACGTTGTGGCTGCGTTGACCTGACGAGTAGTCACGTTTCTCTGGAGGTGCAGGCCGGGTTGCCTTGTAGGATGAGAGCGGTTTCCGTAGCTGCCTTGTGTGCGCTTCTCAGGTCTACTTTGATGTTGGTGTTTTTTTCCTGACTAAGAAGTGTTCCGTACATCATCCACAACATCATCCACAACAAGACACTCGCTGCTATCTGTGCTGTCATAGTAAAAAAAAAAAAACACCACATGGGACTCTCTGAGGAGCAGCGCGGTGTGCGCACGCACGCACATGCGCACCCATTTGCCCGACGGCGTTCCGAGCTTAAACTCGGAGAGAGGAAAAAAATGATTTCATATCAATCCACAAGACTTTTGAAAAAATAACAATATCTATAATTTCAGTTAGTTTTAGTTAGTTTTGTAAACTCACAATTCAGTTTTAGTTAGTTGTCGTTTCTTCCTTTTAATTTTAGTTTTTATTTATTTCAGTTAACGACAATGTTTTTTCAATTTCAGTTTTCGTTATTTCGTTCGTTTTCGTTAACTATAATAACCCTGATGATAACACACCTTCTGATTGAATGCAGTTTTCCCAAGCCAAAATATAATTATGGGAGATCAACTGAGTTAATGGCCCGATAAGCAGGTCAAATGAAAAGAACATTAGAACAAGTGCAGAGAGACACAAAGCTTAACGTCATGTTGCACGGCCTTTGAGTCTTTGAGGCCAGCATTTTGTTCCCTTTTTAGCTTAATTACCAAATGAGGTTCACTGTGCCACCATCAGTGAGTCTGTATTCATGAATCCGTGTTCTCTGTTTAGTGCTTTGCTTTGGTACGGGTTTCCAAAGAGGGACTTTTCTTGTCGTCTCACATCAGACTCGTGTATATTTTTCAGTACTAAGCTATAGGTGATAACAAAATTTGGAGGTTCTGTTGAAAGTGGGTCTGAGTTTTGTTTTGTCCTTTTTTTAATTCATCAGGGAGAAAAACAATTTCACACAGTGAGAAGAAATGCATTGTACTACATTTAGCTAGTTTATCTTTTCCAACTATGAGCCTTGGGACATTTTTCTATTTTTTTTTTTTTTTTTTTTACAAAAACAAAAAAACTAGAGCAGCATTCATAAACATGGATTGTGCAAAAGATTATGCAGTAATGCACATACATGTTAGCAGGCTAAATCCCATTTAGTTGGCTAAAAATATGCCAATGCCTAAGGGCTAGATTAGTTCAAAATTTAGTGTGCATATTCATGGTCCCCACATGACAAATCCTGGCAATAAAAGCACACAACATGCCGTCGCTGGCTCTAACAAACCCTCAAATCTAACAGACCATTTTTTTATGGTCTGTGAATCAGTTCTTATTCATTTCTTTATGGTGCCAATCTATTTTTGACATGTCTAATAAATAATTTTCTTTTTTTTATTTCAACAAACCAGTAAATTCATTGAATGTAATTATCAGAGTACCTAACGAGTTCCCCGTCCTAGAATACCAACACGTAAGTTTCCCATAATTTACAGCTAAATAAAAGGCACATTTTGTAGGAAAGTTTGACACTTTGTGGAAACAGAGTAGATGTTTCTGGCACAACTTCACCTTCTTCCAAGGTGCGCGGAGAAGAGCACCTAAAGAGGCTGAAGCTCCAGGCGTCTCAGCCTGTAGCCTTCATCAAGATCATGACGGGCGATGACCCCGATGAAGGCCACAGGCCGACGTCGGTCAAGCAGTAAAGTTTGACAGTTTAAAAAGCAAAGGACAGTGTACAATCAGATGTGGCCTGTAATCTGTAACATCTGTGAATATGAAATTCTGTGACAATGGAAGTCTCATCAAAGCCTCACAACATTTTGTTACCGTTTTGTAGCGTGAGGTCTTTGGTTAAGATCATGCAGAGTAAAAGGACCGAAAGACAATTTCCTCCTTAACACGTGACTCTGACATTTTTCTCACTGTCTTCAATATCCAGAAATTACATTTTATAATGTGACTTCTCTCCTGCACAGACTCTAAGCTCTGTTTGATCATTATTTATGAGTGAAAAGTTCAAATTTAGCCAGCACCTCTTTTTTTATATATAATTTTAGATAGTAATAATGGTTTTAAGATCTCCCTACCAAATAAGGAGAAAGAAAAAGATTTGCAGAGCTGCTCTTACTAAGAAGAAACTGCTTTTCTAGTTTTCCATGAGAAGTTCTGAGTCTGTCTTTGCTTTTCTTTCCTCCCTATTCTGTGTTGAAGCTGGACGACAGCCGAGCAAATCAAACCCAAATCTCCTCGCTCACATCTCTCCCTCTCGATCTTTTTTATCACTCTACCTTTCTCTCATTCTTTCATCCTCCCTCGCTCCATCCTGGAGCCAATTATAACCTGCTGCAGCATTCCTGACTGAGGGAGGAGGAGGATGTGTTTTCGGGGATTAACATACCAGAGCTGTCAGCTGGAAACTGCTTCTTCCCAATTTTTGCAGGATTCCTCTGCCACAGTTGAACCTAAAGTTCTCCCTGCTCATTAGGATACACAGGAAACACATTTCACATGAAACCACAATAAGACACCCGCACTGAACAAACAGAAATGTATTTGTTTGCAAAGAGTAATGGCATGCAAATGTATAGAATGTTCTAGAAAGGACGTGTATGATTGATCTACATGTGTGAATAATTCTGCATGGAAATGTGTGGTTATATATAAATACAGGAAAAAACATGCATGCTTACTGTGGAGAATGCAGAGAAACACTAAAATGTATTAAATACATTCACAATGTGGCCATACAAAGGCACCAATCAACCACAGCATTAAAACAACTAAGATTAAAGCTACTTTATTGTCTCCCATAAGAGTCGATCTTGGATCAGGGAACTGCTGCATCAGACCAGATGATGCTAAATATTAAATAAATAAATAAATAAGAAAAGCTTAAAAAATGATGAAAAAGGTTGAAATTAATATCATCTCACAATCATCTGGTTACAGTAACTTTCTGACCTTCAGGGTTCACACACCTTTTCCAGGATCAAATTCAAGCAGTTCTTAAGCATTTTCAAGGATTTTCCAGCACCCATACAAACCCTGGACCTTGGGTCCTGGCATGTTATTGTTATTTGACACATAGAGCCCACCTCACCATTGGTGCAGACCAAGTAAGTACCCCACCCCGTCCCACAACACCACAAAAACTGCTCATGAGCGTCTCCAGAGACTCGATGGAGTCCAAGGCGCCAGATTTCAATCTGTTCAGGCATCCGTGAAGGCCCCACCCTCCAACACAGGACCCAAAGGATCCAGGCGCCACAGGACGCCCCGAAGGTCCTGTGTTCATCCCCCAATAGATCAGGTCGACTGTGGATAATAACAAGTGGATAATATGGATAATATTAAGCAGAGTGACTGACAGGGAAAAAAAAATATATATATATAACCACAGACAGGAAAGCGTTTAACCAGGTCGTGCTGTGAGCTTGTTGCTAACCTGGGCAGGTGTCATTTGTTTAGATCGGTTCTCTTCTGTAGCTGCAGTTAGCATCATTAGCAGCTACATGAAGCCCTGAGGGCGCCATGAGCTAATTTCCTCTCTTCTGTTTGTTAAAGAATCCGTTCAGCCTAATATTACTAAAATAATTCTCTTTATTGGTTTGTCCAAGTTTGGCTTGATATCAGCTTCCCCGCAATGTAGTAAAGGTGAATCGATTTGGTTTGTGATGCTGAGACGGCATGTTCTCATAAATAAAATGGATGTGTATAGGAACGGCATGGCTTCCAGCACCTCTGGGTGTCAGGATTTTATGACTATATTCTTCTCCGCAGACTGGGGCTACAGAGACCTTTGACATCTGGGCCGGTCTCATCTGGCCATTTATAGAGTTACAACGCTTTTGCCAGAAATAGAATTGTTCACACACTGGTGGTGTTTCTTTGTGATATGCTGCCTGTAAAAGGACCTTTACTCTTGCTTAATCCCAGAACACAACTGATGGCTGCTTTCATGGTGGGTCTTTGAAATGGGAACACTATTTTTTGGAGAGAAATGTTAAGAAATGTTGTTGCTCGCCGAGTTTTGTAAAGTGGTATTTCAGTATGATACCATGTTTTGGGAAAAATGTCAAACGCATCATTTTCTTTTCGTTTGTTCACCTTTAAGATGCCTGAATGACAAAGTTTTGAATAATATTATGGAAGAAAATTCCCAGACATAAAAAAGAGCAACTCAGGTTGTTGTCATTCTCTAAAGCTTCTTATGGAGATAATATAATGTCAAACAACAAGTGCTGGGTACAGTGTGCTCCAAAGTCATTTGTTACTGTCATCACATGATATTTGCAACTGCAAGTTCCATAATCAGTTATGAATCAAATATTATTATTACTGATTCGACCTGTTCACTCAAGTAACTTTGTGAAGTAATGTAAAACTAATGTGACCAGCAGTTTACCTCATTATTTTCTATAGAGAAAAAAATGAAAAGTAATGCATAAAATATAAAGTTTTTAAGTGAGAAATCAACAATGGAAAGACCAAAATGGGAGAATTAGATTTTGTCTTTAACTCTGCATTATTTTAGTCAGATTTCAGTAAAGATATAAAGTGAAAATAAGAAGTAAAATTTTACAGGTTTTGCCTTTGAATCTTTACTTTTTGACACAATATTTTCCTTTAATATTGATGCTGTATGTATCTACTTTTAGCCAGCTTCCTAGATCATATAAAATCCCTCACAAATCTCCTCTGCATCCCCAAACGCAGGAAAATGTTTGTTTTCCTCTATGAGTGACAGTTTAAAAACATCAGCAAGTCATAAATGCATAGGCGTACAAGAATACTGCGAATATGTGCAGTGGTCAGTTTGGAGGGTGAGGGGTGGAGGGTGAAGGGTGGGGGTTTCCTGTCCATCCGTCACTTGTCAGCGTTGCATCCACTTTTGTCTGTGAGTTTGAGCAGCACGTGAGAAAGCAGCGAGGCAGCAAATTAAAAAATACGAGGTGAAGACGAAGACTTATTCATGTTCATCTCACTGATCTGTGTGTGTGTGTGTGTGTGTGTGTATCCCGTCAGAGTTCGTTGGATTGCTGCGTCAGTTTCTCTGTCACTGTCAGCTTTGTATACAACCCTCCTCCCCCCACCCAAAGAACTACTGTCAGGACTATGATTTCTGTAGGGTGTGTGTGCGTGCGTGTGTGTAGTTCCCTGACAACCCTGTAGTACGTGCACATGACTTGTGTGTGTGTGAGTGTGATGGTGCCAGAGGTGAGTGTACTCCAGAGTTATGGCTCCGTGTGGTCTGCCAGTATAACACTAGATTTACTGGCTCAGTGATAACACACACACACACACACACAAACCCCTGCAGGGCAGAAGAATGCAGGAGCACGGCTAAACTCTGGGAACCAGATGAGAGACTCAACTGACTTGTTTTGTGTGAGCGTGCGTGTGTGTGTGTGTATGTGCGTGTGTGTGCGCGCGCGTGTGTGTGTGTGTGTGTGTGTGTGTTGATACGTGACAGAGTGAAGCTGAGTGAAAGATGCTGCGATGCAGCTTGTTACTGCTGGACAGAGTCACAGAGGGAAGAACTGAGCGTTTATCAGCACACAGATGCAGTATCTGCACAGCCAGGATCAGCTTCATATTTAATATAGCAAAGTCAGCAAAATATTATAATGGCATGAATATAAATAAGACTTTTCTTTCATTTGAGTACCAGGATGTTGGATGTTGACATCATGTACTGTTTTTTTTATGTCATAGCCCAGTCTCACTGAGTCTGTCATCTGTCCCATAAAATTGTGGGGGAAAGGAAAACTGCACTCACAGTACTCACAGTACTCACTGACTGTTGCCAGCGAGTACTGGTCCCACCGGACATTGAAAAGCGAGGTTAAATTTCTTTGGTCCTTGAGATCAATTGAAATTTGCACGTCGGGTCACCTGATGTGATGTCAGCGAGTCTACTGAGTCCAAATGCACAGCAAGGTAGTTGTTCCAGAAGCTGGTGCTTTTCAGTGGGTCCAAACAGAGGCTGGAATGACATCCGATAGAAAAGCTCTGCCGCCGCACACTGCTTTCTGTCTGTGTGAACAAACTAACTGACAGCCAAAACTTGAGAGTTGACGTTTATGTTCTGCCATCACAGCACATTTTCATGAGGTCACTGTGATAAAGTTGGAAAAGTGACAAGAGGCAGAATATTATGCATGTTGTTGTGCGAGTGCCTAAACATTTTTTTTTTGTACCCTTAATTTTGCAAGGTCAGAAAATGCTGTCATAGTGAGTCCTTCAGAGCACTGAAAGTATTTGAGTAGCCAGTGTTTCACTGTCACAGAGCCAACATGAGGAGCAAAGCGGAGTCCTGCTTTAGCTGTGGGGAGGAAAGCTCACTGTTTAATTAGAACCAGAGAAGAGTTTGTGAACAGGAAAGGTTTAAAGCATGTAAAGCTTGTTAGTCCTATCATCAGTGCTGTTAAATACTGTAAATATGTAGAATTGTCATGCTAGTATTTAAAGGATAAGCACATTTCCATGTACTAAGTTGCACAGATAGATTGTAGATCACCCCTGCAAACAACAGCAGTGTTATTTTTAATGATGTGGTTCATCAAATCATGAGCAGAATCTTTTTTTATGCTCGCTAATCAATGTCCTAAAAATACCACTGAAGAGTTTGATTACATTCTCACGTCGTATGAGAGTTTATTCACTCAGCCTCAGAGTCTAACGATGTTAGATCCGCCTCAAAGACAGTTTCAGCAGCAACAACGGTAACAAGGAACGCCCTGGAAATCCTCAACACCTCACCTCAGCGCTGCTGTCATCGGACAGAAGTGAGCCGCTCTCACTCATCGACCTGTATCGGAATCATTTCCCAAAGTTTCACAGCCTCCTCCACAATGAGCGTGTTCAAACCTTTGACTGGTAGACATGAGGTAAGCAGCGATGTGACTGCCTGCACTCACTGGATAAACACGGTACAGAAGTTTCAGCCTTTTTCTATTTTTCTTGGCAACCGCACTTCTTATTTTCTGTGTGGAGCTGCCTTGCTGGGCCTGGGGGGTTATGCTGCATTCAAAATACCCTTAATGTCCCATGCACTGGATTATTTATCATCAGTCCTGGATGAGCTTTTTCAACTAGCAAGTTTTTTTTGCAGCCTCCAGGTTTGTTGTCTGTGAATATCGTATGAAGTGCAGGCTTGATACTGCAGATGCTTCAAAATGTGCAGCACAAAACCTTGAAGTCCTTGGCTAAAACACAGCCTTAATACCAGGCACTTTTCACTTGGTCACACCAAAACTGATGCCCTCCGGTGACCTCGCTGGATTTGGGATCTCAGATACTCCAGTATTGTCCTTTAGCTTTGACTTGTTGCAATTCCAAGCAGCACCACGTGTGCCCCCATCTGTCCTTCCTCAATCAGCCATTTTTGAACTGGCG
The DNA here is from genome assembly GCF_007364275.1 of Archocentrus centrarchus. NCBI lineage: Eukaryota > Metazoa > Chordata > Actinopteri > Cichliformes > Cichlidae > Archocentrus > Archocentrus centrarchus. Next base: position 36,961,475 of record NC_044355.1, on the reverse strand, counting down.
CAATCGATTAGACATTTAAAAAACACAAGAAACGTGATGATAATATATTCCAAGATTCATTGTCAAATACATGGTAATACATCATCAACACGGGGGCGGGGTTGTTAAACTTTTGCAGCAGACGGCTCATTTCAGACGAACGAAATTGCTTGTAAAAAATGTATAAAGCTGCACTGAAAACACTGAAAGACTCCATTTGTAATCTTTCTTACTTGTCTTTGATGTCAGTTCCAGATTCCACTTACAGAACTGACAGTTTTGTTTCATATCATTTTTTGTCATTAGTATTTAGCGCTCAGGTTTGTGATTTTCTGAGTTGTGTTAATAAAAGGTGTGAAAGCCAGAAAACTTCCCTGCTGTGGCTTTCAGTACATGCTCATTCACTCCCACAGAAAATGTTTGAAACGCCTCACAAATATGCTTTTTTAAATTAAAAATCTTCCTAACTGTACATACGGAGTCATGGATTTGTTGCATTTTTTTCTGACAGATTTGGGTGCTCAGTGAGTTTTAGTGGCAGGTGGAAGGTGTATGTACGACTGGGTAAAAATAAACTACAGCGTGTGTGTTTGTGGTAACGAAGGAACGCGTCTCTTGGTGCAACAGTGTATCTCACTTTTGTGTTTTTTATAGTTTTTGTACAACAGTGTCACTCTCTGGCACAGAGGAAGAAGACGTATCAGTCACTTGCTATAGTTTTGCATGTAGTGAATGAGAGAGAATATTAAATGAAGGCTATTAAAATAAAATGCTAAAGGCTGAGGGAAACATATTTCTTCTCTGTTTGCTCATTTTAACCTTTAAGGTTTGATTCTGGACTTTTTTCAAATCCCACATGTGTAATGTGTGTTTTGCATACATTTTGTGTGTCTGCGCTCTGATGGTAACTCATTTCCCTGCTGCACCTTCTTCATTTGGTTTCATGTGTTACCTTTACATAGAGGCACAGAGCTGCTGTTTGTGTGCTGCTTCACTGCTTCTGCTGCTCTCGGATCAGTGTTCATTATCACTGATCAGATTTCATCGGTCTGCACTTTGCATCATTTATCAGTCAGAGGGAGGAAGTAATGTTCTTTAAAAAAAATCCCCCTAAACTTAGCAAATCATAATTGGCTACAAGAGCATCGGTGTGCCTCATCACTGCCTCAGCAGAATAAAACTACAGATTGTCCATATGCTTTTGGCCATATTACAGTTTTTTTTCTGTTAAGTATGTAACATAATGTACATATGGAGATGTAATATTGAAATTATAATCCATATATTGTAAAGTTTCTTAAGCAAGCAAAGGTTTCTGGACACTGCCTGTCCACATACATATGGCCATGTAGTGCATTTTAACCTGGTGTAGAAAAACTACAACCTGTGCATTTAAAGTTTGAGGACAGGCTGCAGCTGCAGGCAGATGCTGTCTCTCTCCACGTGTGGCGGTTCATATTATATAAAGAGTGCATGTGCACGTTTCCATATATATAGCCTAAGTGGAAATGCACACACACCTGCTCGGCTACGTACAACACACTGTTTTCTCCCAGAGAGCCAATCACTGCCTGCAGCATTGTGCTCACAACCTTCACTTTGAGAGAGAGCGAGCGAGGTAGAAAGATGATGAAGAAGTGAGGAGTTGTTTGGGAACAACAGGAGAGAGAAAGGGAGAGGGAGAGAGTGCTGTTTTGGCTTCAGGGCAGAGTTTTTGGTTGCGCACATTAGTTTCTATATAGTTGGGAAAGCACTAACTGGCATCATGCATTTCCCAGCCACTTACCTGAACCTCACAAATAAATGCCTAACCCCAACCCCTGTCTGAGCCCGAAAAGGTCATCAGAACCAAACTGCCCACACACTGTGAATTTCTTCTGTAGGATCACATCAGTGAAGAAGACGCTGAACAACTGTGACTTAAAAAGTCTGAACTGCTGCTGAAATTGATGTTTTTAATATCTTTTTTTTAATCAACTCCTATTTTGCATGTGGCCTGGCTAAAATGCATAAAATTGCTTCATTATCGGGTGGGTAAAATCCCCATGACACAAAGGGAGCCCTGAAAGCCTTTCATATTATTTGGGTCTACAGAATTTGATTAACTGCCAAAAAAAAAGCACATTTGGAAAAAAACAGAAAAGATTGGAAATTAGCGTCTGGCCTCGTGGCCCTGTCCTACAATAAGATTCCTGCTGTGCTCAGTTTGGGGGCCATCCTTTGACTAAACACTGAGCCCTGAGTAGTTTGAGACGGTTGGATGGGCACTTTGCAGGGCAGCAGCTTGCTGTGGAGAACTTCTGAAACCACTGCTAAAACCATTTGACATTTATTGTAAAGCATGCTCTACCACAAATAACTAACGTGTATGGAACATTTGGGTTAGTCCGTAATAGAAGCCTGTATTTATTATACTGAATAACAGCTATTATTATTCCACTCCATTGGCCATTCTTGCCCAGCCCAATGCCAGCCTTGACAAAGGGATGAGATTATTATGACCAGTCAGTCACAGGGTTAGCAGACGGACATGCATTTATGCCCACATTTACAACTGCTGATTTAGAGGCACCAATCAGCCTAACGTGCATGCTTTGGAATATAGGAGAGAACTGGAGAACCATGAGAATATCTCCAAATAGATGTTCTGCCACAGCTGCCTGGCAGGTTCAGAGCAGAACAGGTGACAGTGACCTCATTATTATTCCCCAAAGCCCAAATGAACATATTCAAAGGTCCTTTATTGTCTGACTGACAGCCAAACCCCACAAATGTTTAATATGCCATCAAATAATTTTTGTGGGTGTCATGTAACGCTGTGGGGCAGGCAGGATATGGACTCAGAATGCAGGGCTCAGGAGACAAGACGTGAACTCAAAATTCAGCTTTTACTGCTGGTCACTCTCAGGGAAAATACAGCGCAATGCAGAGCAGGAGCCAGGAATCCACACACTAGGAATCTAGGGGGAACCGAAATAAGAGAGCACACAGCATTGAGGGAGGACGCGACAAAGGACAAAAGGAGACTCAGACTGGTACCGAAGGGAGAGGAGACAGGTGAGAGACACAGTGGGAACAAATCAGGAATAACAAGACAAGGGAAGTTAAACTAGATACAAAGCACAAAAAACAGACAGGGATTTTTTACATTTTAGAAAATTGTAATATAGAGCCTGAACATAAATTGCTACTCAAACAAGCCCACAAAAACTCAAAACCCTGACTCCAAGACCCAGGGACCATGATGGTCGGGGAAATGATGAAACAGGCATACAATGTGATGGTCAGTAGAGGCCTGTAGTGCCCTATATATAATGTTGCCTTATTGGTTTATGCCAGTCCCTGAAATGGATTCAGACAGTTTTCAATAATTTATTAGACTGTTTTTTATGCAGGGGATGAACCAGTTATGAAGATTTTCCTGCCCATTCATTGTACCTCTGTTACAGTCAGGTCCATGTGTTTCTGGATTTTGTGATTTTAGCTTCTGTGGATTTTACATCAGACAGTCAAGATGTTATCAAAGTGCAGACTTTCAGCTTTAATTGAATATTAACTGTTAAAGAATTACAGCTTTTTATAGAGTTTTTATACACAGTCGCCGATTTTTGAAGCTCAATGTAATTGGACAAACTAACATAATTTCAGATACGAGGATTGTTTTTAATAGTTGGATAAAAAAACCTACAGACCTGACAGTAATTCTGTGGCCAAGTCTACGTTCAGAAAATGACCACAACAAAATGCGTTTATTTGGGTCTGCATTTAATGATTGTGAAGTCCAGTGTGATTTGCATCATTTTAATCCTCACCGAGCCATTCATTATCATCCTGAAGATCCCACTGCCATCACAGAGCACCTCGGGATAAAGGTGATCCCTCAAACCAACATCGTATTGATTTGTAGGTGATAAGTAGACAAACACCATACCAGCAAACTATCCCCAAAGCCTAACAGAGCCAGGGTCTCTCACTGTGGGGGTCAAAGGTGCGTGTTTTTCCTTTAATTTGTCACCAACATATTACATGTTTATATTCATGTACCTGTGCCTCTCTACATTTCTTTGCCCCGACGCTTTAAGACATACCTCTTTCCTCCTCACCCTCCATCTCTTTTTCCACTCCTCATTCATTCTCCACTCAGATTCAACACAGTTGTGTCGAATTATCGCTGGCAGCCGCTCTTCTTGTGGGCCGAGTGTGTGGGTGTGTGTGCACGAGTATGCGTTAATAAGTGTTTGTTGTTAGTGTGTTGGTTTAAGAGAGTGTGTGCATGCATACTTGATAAGGACAGACTTTTATAAGCATGCACAATGCAGCCTCACACACTCTTATCTCCCACAGAGGGAGGTAATGAGGATCTCTCTCACACACACGCACACACACACACGCGTGCACGCTCCCCCTCTCTCAGTTATCTCCCTCTCCGTGTCTCGGCTGACAAACAGCCAGCGAGGCGTCGTGCATTCCTCCTCTCGTTGGTTTTTAATCATCTCTGAACAATGTGGCCCAGTGAATGTGCCTCCTCCTCTTCCTCTATCACCTCCTGCAGGAGGACAAGCGGCAGGAAGAGGAAGAGGAGGAGGCTCAGCCTTCTTATCAGACTGAGCCCACAGCTGGCCTCCTCTTGCTCCTTTTTCTCTCCTCACCCTCCTACTCCTCGACATACTCCAGCCTCTTCTTTTTCACCTTCTCTCCTTCTGTTTCTCCCGCTCCATATATACCTCCTCTTCATCTTAACTCGAAACCCACAAAATTATTTTAAGAAAAACATAAAAATATACATGAAATATTTAATGTAGCCTCCCTCTACTCCTTGTTCTTTACCCCCATAAATACCTATCAAAGTCATTATTCTTTTGTTTCTTTACTTTTTTACTGGCAGTACAAGCCTTGCAGAAGGCCTGCACTCTGATTCATTTACAGCCTCTTTAATTCTGCATTTCTGCATGATGGATTCAGCAGCATATTCATGGCCTCAGTGGTGCTGCACTCTGCAATGGTAATGAAGGTCAGTTATTATGGATTCAAGGAAAAATGGTTCATCATGCCCCCTTGTTTTAAATAAAAGTGCATGTGTGCATTTTGCCTGCAGATGATTGAATAGTCTTCAGTGGACAAATTATTAGAAACTTCCGTCAAAGTGCAGCATTAACAGTTTGCTGTGGAGGAAAGAGGCTGTGATGAGCTATATTTCCTTGAATTCTTAATTACTGACCTTCATCATCATTACAATATATTCATGGAACACACTCATGTCCATTATATGTGTTTTAGGGTAAAAAAAAAGCCAGCATTAAGTGGAGGCCAGTGTGCAAACAAGAATAAATAAGTGATAATAATATGTTAGAGATACAGTGTGGATGCATGGGAGCTACAGCGATACAGGTTGTCTGAAGATATTAAAACACATCAACATGTTTTTAGTTACAAATTTCCACCAAAAATGCAGATTTTGTTCACATGGCTGATTAACAAAGTCTGCAAAGTTTACTATGACCGAGTTATGAGTAAACTCTTTTAGTATATGGTACATGCTTCAAATGTTTAGAGATGGGATTGCTTCATTCACACATGGGTTACTTTTACATGCTTGTTACAGATGTGTTATTTTACTGGAAGACCAGCTTCTAGTCATCCATCATTTTTTGTAACCGCTTATCCAGTTCAGGATTACAGGGTGCTTGAGTACCTGGAGAGAATCCACACAGGTCCAGGAGAACATCCAAACTCCACACAAAAATGCAAACCCAGGACCTTGCTGCTCTAAGGTCACAGTTGAGACAAATTTTGCTCTTTCCTTGTGATCCAGATCATCCAGTAACATCCTCTTTTCTCTCCAACCTTTATAAAAGATGGGATTAGGGATTAGGCTGCAGGTTAAAAGGGCGCCGTTGTCTTTGGCACTAATTATAGGTTTCTGTCAATGAATGTGTAGAACGTTTTACAGAAATTCGACCAACTCTGATCTTATTCAGACATTTATGTCCAAAAGGCATGCTGATTCTAGTGCTACTGTTTTTATGGCAGGGGCAGCAAAGTGGTGTGGTGGTTGGCACTGTTGCTACACAGCAAGAAGGTGCTGAGTTCGAGTTGGCTGGGGCCTTTCTGTGTGGAGTTTGGATGGTCTCCCCGTGCTTGCGTGGGTTTTTTCCGGGTACTCCGGCTTTCTCCCACAGTCCAAAGACATGCAGTTAGTGTGGTCGGGTTAATTGGAGATTCCAGGTGTGAATGTTGTCTGTCTCTCTGCGTTAGCCCCGCGACAGACTGGCGACCTGTCCAGGGTGTACCCTGCCTCTCACCCTATGACAGCTGGGATAGGCTCCGGCCCCCCCGTGACCCTGAAAAGGATAAGAGGAATTGTAGTTTATGGTAGGGCTGTGTTAAATCTCCACATGCTGCTCACATGCTGTTGCAGTGTAGAGAAATATATTTTTGCCTGTTTTGACCAGTGCCATCATCGCTCAGGAACTTTAATGAGGGAGATTTGGGAAGCATTATTTTGCTTTGCTTGGAGGATTTGTTGACTAGATCAGTGTGATGATGGATTTTATCTCCTGATTGCCAGCTTGAGGTCTTTGTGGGCCCATTCGGTTCATACCAAACACTCATTTAGTATGTTTGGTTCAAATTATGCATGAGCTTCTTGTTCACCACTCCTGATGGCCCCATGCTCCCACTCAGACTCTTCTTTCTTTGAATGTTACTTTATGCATGACTTGTTCAATTTTACGACTGCAAAAAGGCTTCGTCTCTCATGAAAACTCACGATAAATCTTCTAATCCAAGGATTCTCTGTCCCTGAACACCAACAGTCAAGTTATCACCTCTTAAGCACGTCATGTTGCAGTGGAGGTGTTGGTGGGCGCCCGCTTCCTCTCTGCAGCTCAGGGTTAGGAGCAGACTGAAAATAGGGCAGCTAGGAACACGAGAGTGTCTGGGCAGGTAACTGTGTCCATTTTGTCCTCTGTGGGGCAGCAATCTGGAACAAAAGGGACATCGTATGCAGGTCCAAGATGGCCGGCAGGTGACGTGGCAGAGGCTGAGGTTGTTGTGGATGTTGGTTGGTCTTTAGATTCCTCCCCTCTGATCTGCTCCACTTTCTCATGGTTCGACCTGCTGAGATGGCATTTCTATTTCCAGCACAAAAAACCACGCACACAAGCAGAAATACAAAAAGGACAAAAAAAAAACACAAAACAAGGAGAGTGTGCTGAAGGTGGCAGACAGGCAGGGGAGGGATCGAGCCAATTTGATCTGCTTCATTTCGCTCCTCGTTTATGCAAAGATGTGATTTATTTCCAAATGCTCACGCAGCAAACAGAAAAGCGAAAGCTAAAGCAGGAAAGTGTTTTAATACACCGCCCTACTTTGTTCTGCAGCTTTTTCAAACACGCCTGTTTGATGCCGTAGGGCCTCAGGTAGGAGTCAAGACAGGAGAAAAATGACTGTACAACACCAAAGATCACTCATGGTTCCTTGAAATAATAATAATAAGTTCCAGCTTGACAAATCACGTATTCTTTATATCAGAGCCCACAAAAACATTTTTCAAGGCAAACTGTGGTGTCCTTCCAACACTTCAGGCAGTCAGTCGCAGGTGTAACAGGTGTTTCTGCAGCATTTCAAAGCACTCATTTCCATGTAAAGCAAGTCTTAACTAAAACAGAGGAAGGAAATGTTGGTGATATGTGTTTATTTGTAACTGGCACCTCTGAAATACTCACCCTCTTTTTAATCAAACTCATACAAAATGTTGCTGGTTGTGCAGAAATTGTTCGTGTTCCTTTGATTATGTGACATTAATGTCCTCCCAGGATATCCTGAGACGGTATAAGATGGCCAAAAATAGCCAAAATCAACATCCTGGATTTGACCTCTACATTAAAAGGTTTCTGATTTTCAAAAGAAATCAAGTCTGTCAACATACGGGTGTTCAGAGAGCCTGGAGAGCGGGATTAACCATTTCATGACCCCAGGCTGAAATAAAGGAGCTTTAGCTGAGCAGACTCTGAAAATTTGTTAATTTAAAGTTAGTACAGCATCGAGTGAATGGGCTTTGGAGGCCTCAGAATCAGAGGATTACATTCACGTTAACATCCCAATTATGATTGGGAAGGTTTCTGAAGCATCACAGTCTAATAACATGTAGATCAGCCCTCAACCTAGATATGCCTGCCTGACTGGGCTCTTCAGAAAGTACCTGGATAGCTTAGAGAAAATAATCTTGCGTTATGAGTCAATATATGAGGTCGATATTGTTGGTACTTCAGGTGGGAGGAAGCAACCCCCCCCGAGACCTATTACACAGGTGAGATTTTTTTAAATCTGTTATTGTCTGGATTCCATGCCCCCATCATAAAAACATATGATCAAATAATCTCATAAGTGCTAAACTGTCTCAAGTTCACAGAGTGAATAAGATTCAGAAGATACCGAGGAAACAAAAATGGATGAGGTGAAAAGTTGACATTTTTAGGCAGCATTTGACTTTCCAAATAATAACCTCGCTGAGCTCCCATTTCAGGGATTATATTGGGAAAAATGACAGCCAGTATGACGATAGAGATCTGCAGCGAGTCCGGTTATTACTGAGTATTTGAATGTGTTTACCTGGAGAGGAGCCTGTCGCCTGAAGCACCAGGGATCCGGGGCTTTTGATGCCTTGACAGCACACTGTGGCCACACAGTTTAAAGGACAGCTCCACTGTGGTTTGAGTTTTGAACATTTTCCATCATTCTGACATTAATTCAGCCGTATTTTACCTGCCTGCTGAACAATTACACACATTTTTAAATCTTTCCAGCCGAGCCTCTCGTACTGTTTAGAATTCAAACAGCAGAGAAGTGGCTGGTGAGCCGTCATCGTGCCAGTCTGTGAACTGAGACAGAAATTAAAGTTTAGTTTGAAATGGTTAAGTGTGATTGGCAGGATTAAGATGCAGCCTGATTACCATGTGTTTGCTGGTTTAAAACTGTGTAAGGAGGACATTTTTGTCAGCCTGTAGCAAGGCAGTGCACCTCTCAGCATCTGCAAAAAACAAACCAAAAAAAAAGCTGCTTAAAAAGTATAGATAAAGGTTTAAAAAAACACTGGTGTGTTTCTGTGTGATGGGCGCAGATCTGCTGGTTTTACTGGTTCAGGGTCCTGATAGGAGCCGGTTGCCATGGTGACAGAGCATTGCCAAGCCAAGGATGTTGGTTTTTATCAGCCCGGGCTGGTCAGGTGTGTGTGATTGAAATGTTTGACCGTGCATTGTGTGCATTTTGAATTAGGACAGTTTGTTTGGCAGCACTTGGTGTATTTGCACAATGTGTGTTTGTGTGTGAGCAGTGGCAAGCGTCCCCACAGCACTATAGGGAGGTTAATTGTATTTTAATTACAAAACCATCAAATGCAAAAGTCAGACAGTTACCTTCCACCCCCAGAAAACACACAGTAAATTGAGCAGTAAAGTGTGTGTTCAGCCTGCTGCTTTTATTAAAACTGATGTCTCATTAGACGCCAGTCTGTGGAAGGAAACTTGAGGACTGGAGAAAATAAAATGCATAACAAAGCAAAGCAAACCATTTATTTAGGTTTACTAGTGGAGACAGAAAGATATGGAATAATATGTAAGACTCACCTTTTTGTTCGATTTTATTTTAAATAATTAAATTAAGCATGTTTTTATAGTAGATATAGTATACTTGCATGGACATTATAACACCTGCATTATAATGACATTATAGTACCTGCTTTAGCATATTAATCTTTAAGTATTTGATATTTCTTCAGAAGTTTACTCAGTTTTGTACCCTGCTCCTGTAAAACTATGTATTGTAACTGCCTCTTCTGCAGACAGATCTAGAAGCTGGTTTATTTGCTGCACTCACTGCACTGCCGCCTTCACTGCAATGGCCGAATAGAGCTGGACACATTTTCACTGACTGTGAAAGCAGAGATGTTGGGGTTAATAGCAGTTGGTCTGTGAAAATTTCAAAGTTATTGACTGGAAAGGCACTTGTCTGAAATTGGCTCTGACTTTGGCTTTTGTGGAGAAATGATGTGAACATAGCCTTTTAGCAACATCCACAGTCTGGACCAAGTGTTGTGTGGAATAACATTCAGTGATTTTATTGCACACCATAGAAATTACTTGCTAGTTTATTTTAATAATCCAACTCAATTTTTGTTTCTTTTTTTTTTTTTTGCATTGCAGTCAGAAAAAAATGAACCATTTAGCAAAAACTGAGAACACAGGACCCACCCGCAGTGCTCTGCAGTGCATACAAGCATAACACACAGAACAGAAAAGACTGCTCATATCTGTTCAAACCTTTGTTGACTGGCAGCTACTGAATTTTCGTGACTTTACTTTATTTGCAGTAAACTGGAAATATTTTTAAGTGTATCAGTTTTTAAAAAGCCAGTTTAGCCCAACACTAATGTGTTTGTGGTAAAGATTGTCTTTGACATACTGAGAAGTGCTTCAAAGATGCAAAATGTGATGAGATGAAAGTTGACTGATGTGAGGTGCAGATTCAAAGTGGAACCTGAAATCAGTCACTGTGAGAATAAAGTACACAGTCCTGAAAAAGCACTTCTTAAAGGACACATATCAGGCTTTTAAAACCTTTCTTTTTTTATATGCAAATCATTCACTTGTCGTTTATATAAAGTAGAACTGCAATGCTTTGGTATGAATTTCTTATTATCGTAGCTCCACAGACCCTCTTTTGACGTGACCTGTTTTGGCGCGGTCTCTTTAAATGTGAATGAGACATTTCACGCCACGCCCCCATCCAGGTCGCACAGCGGTCAACTCCACCCCGTTCTGACATTTTTGTAGTTTGATAGCAGCGATACGATTACGGGAGATACGACTACCGGCCGAGCAACCTTTTATTCACAAGTTTATTAAAAATGTCAACGGAAGAGTTATCCATCCAGCCCTATATGTTTGAGCCAGAGACTGACCCAGAGCAGGAGAATGAAGACGGCGAACCGACGTGCAACTTCGGCATAACGAAACTGGACTACAAAATCACTGCGCGAAAAAAAAAAAAATGGCGGATTCACGAGATTGGTTAGCTAGCCGGATGTCCGTGCCCTTCTTTAGCAGTTCCACGGCAAATACTGTGACGTCAGAGGACAGAAAACGTCACAGGGACTAGAGAAAACTGAACAGCCTGAAAAATGTGACCCAAAAAGAATATAAAGGTATCCACGCAGCACCGGAACAAAATGCATTTAAATTTCCTGCACTGCTACACACTGAAAGTACACAACAAAATGTATTTAAGGGCTAAAAAAGTGGATTTTGCATGATACGTGTCCTTTCAGGTTGTATCAATAAGGAGAGATCATTAAGAGGAATTGAACATGATTTATTGATATACAGAATTCAGTTTATTGGTGATTAGACTCCAATGGCCCATCATGGAATTCCAGTGGTGACAGAAATTAGGGCAGGATCCCATGGACTCTAAACACTGGCAGTGGTGAAGATAAAGATGGAGGCTTGGATGGAGCGCTGAGTGACGGGATGGGAAGGATGGGAAGGAGGTGGGGTGCACGAATGAGTCCGCAAAGGAGAATGACAGGGAAGATTTAAATTACGCAGAGTGGCGGCTGATTGGCTTGGAGAAGGAGGGCAGAAAGATGATTGGACTAGAGGGATGATGACAGTTTTGAGTTTGACATTGTATGAAGAAGGAAGTGATGTGAAAAAAAAACTTGTAGCCGAACACCCGGGAAGCAGATGAGTGATCACAGATGCTCCGTATTGAACTTACGCATAAGCTTCATTTTTCCAGTTCAACTTCCATTTGATGTCTCTAAACATTGACGGTACATCGCCTGTATCAGATCAGACTGTTAATTTTAACTTGGAGCGATTAACCTTAAATATTTAAGAAATGAATCTAATCTCGCTTTCTGTGTCTTCACAGCTGCCCCACCGTCGAGTGACCTTCTCTACAGCCAATCAGGCCCAGGATCTGCAGGATGCATCCCAGCACAGCTATTACGACAGTGGCTTGGAGGAGTCGGAGACCCCCAGCTCCAAATCATCGTCGGGGCCGCGGATCGGGCCTCTGGCTCTGCCAGAGGACCACTATGAGCGGACCACACCTGACGGCAGCATCGGTGAGATGGAGCACCCGGAGAACGGTAAGACCAGGTGGAGTTTCCCCTCCCTCTACTCCTCTTTTTCACCTCCTCCATCCATCCATCAATCCCGAGGGGAGCAGACACACTTACTTACATACATACACACACACACACATATATACATACTTGTGCACACGCCTAAAGGCATATCAGCACCACAGGATTTCACACACATTATCTCTGTTTTCATTACACACACCTCCCTTGCCCTGTGTGTCAAAACGCGGCATGTCAGCAGGAATGTTAACGGCGAATATATTTAATCAAATTCCCACAATTCCCTGCGCTGTGTATACCTTCGTTAAAGAGGTGTGTGACCTCACAGCAGCACAACACAATCAATATGCAACATAATCAAGTCCCACGGCTTAACGAATTAACATCCCAATTATGTAAATCATACCGAGTCCAACCCTCTATCAGCTCCATTTATAGATCCACAGAGGGAGGCTAACAGGGAATAGCTAACACAATGCTCTCTGACTTCACTTGTTAGCATTTTATCAACCTCTCATCTTGTTAGCATGTTGATTTTTTTCTTTTATATATATATAATATATATAAAATGCTAACAACTACATATATATATATATATATATGTAGCAGTGCAGGAAAAGTGTCGTCCTTTATTTATCATTTACAGAAAAACAGCTCTGGATATCTTCACAGTCCTAACAGGCTGCGAGTATAGCAGTCTAAGCCAGTTAGCTGCAAAAATGTTTACTAAAGCTAATGATGCTAATGCTCCTCCTACTTAACACCATGTGCTGTAGTATTTTGATCTTTGTTGAAATATTTAAAATGATAAATAAATGAATTTTATCCTTCTAAATAATACATAACCACAGAACTGAATAATAGCACATGTGAACAGCACCAGTAGATGGATTATGTAATTTCATAAGAGCTGAGAGTAAACTTGGCACATTGCAGTGCATATTATTACTACATTACCAAGGTGACTGTAAGATTTGCACCTTTTTCACACTCCAAAAGGAGCTATTAAAATAACTTTATATTAGTAGCAAGTGTAAACAAAGAAAGTAGGATTCATGTGCTGTCACATGTACTTTCACAATCATGCTCACTATTTTTAGTGTATGAGTACGTTCACACTGTGATGTGCAGCTACATGGAGTGCTCTCTATAATTACCTGCCTGAGAACTCCTAACCATCAAAAAGCAGAGTGTGGAGAACGTAGCTATAATGGTCACATCTTGGATGTGTAGCAGAAATGCAGGGATGCTTTTCAGCCAGTAGAAGGAGAATCTATCATCACCACCTATTATTATTATTATTATTATTATTATTATTATTATTATTATTATTATTATTATTATTATTATTATTATTATTATTATTATTATTATTATTATTATTATTATATTCTTAGCTAACTAAAAGTTGCAGATTTAGCACGGTGCATGTGTTAAACTTCTGTACAAGAATTTAGTATTACAAGTGCCAAGTGTTCACTCAATATCTAAACAGCAGTAGCTTGTATGCCACTCACAGTCCTAAACTTCACATTGTCGTTACAGGTAAGTACATTGCTCGACAATAGTCGGTATAAAAGTTGGACGTATCTTCTAAGTCTGAAAAATGAAGCCAGTGTGGAAGTGCCGTAAATCTGCTTTCTGTGCAGTGGCCACCAGGGGATGTTACCTGTGTTTGCAAAATGACTTTGAGTCTGATAAAGGGCCATGGGCCTTGGCCCCGACCTCAGTAAACACTTTCCTGATGACTTTACGAGCTCTGTCCCTCATTTTGAGTCACGTTAAATAAAGCCGTAAGTCTTTTTTTTTCAGTTTGGTAATCCCCAGTGCCAGAATGAAGGATTATCCCAGTTATGCACATTGGCTAAGGGCCTCACTGGCTAAACGGTTAGCCAATAAGCATGCCGGTTGACAGAGAGACCCACTTTTTTCTCATCACACCAAAGCAACAGATGACTTATTACCTGGACTTCACAAAGTTCAGTGACATCACAGTGGCGTTGTCCATCTGTTATAGTGTCTCTGCAAACGCCACAATAGTCATTTGTTGATTGTCTTTGCTTTGCTAATGTAAGAGCCGGCTGTAAACTGGTGTGATTCTTGCATCAGCCACCGGTTTTATGGAGCTTCTTATGTGTAGCTTCAGCTGACTGATAGTTATCACAGTTTGAACTTTGCTGTGATGATATTCTTGTCCTTTTCTGTCCTCTGTCCCGCTGCATAAACATGTGGCCTGACACCAGAATGCAGCTGCTTACCAAGAAACAGGCTAAAAACAGAAACTGGGGAACAGAAACAATTAACAGTAATTAACTGCTTGTTTCAAAAGTAACTAACTGATTGTTGAATTACAAAACCAATTCATTGTTAGTTGTAACAATTAAGTTCTTTAAGAAGTTACTTTAAACTGCATTCCCTCGACACAGTATATTATTAATAAACTTGATGTGCCCGGTTAGCATTAAATGCTAAATGGTTCCCAATGTAGGCCTGTTTTAGCATGCATTAGAATGATTTTCGCACATTTAGCATATTTATTTATTACATATTACTTTCATGTTGATATTTGCTTACTACTAATTTGTGCATTAGAGCAGAGGTCCCCAACAAACAGGCCGCGAACCGGTACCGGTCCATGGATCATTAGGTACCAGGCTGCACTGAAAGAATAAATAACTCACATTATTAACATTTTATTTATGATGAGTCTGAACAATGTTTTATTTAAAAAAAATGGCTGGATTACATCCATTTGTTAGTCACTCTTGATGCATGTCGGGACGCTTGTCTCGGTCATGTGATATCTTACTGCTAAAATGAAACCCACAAGCTAGCAAAAATGAGTGAAAAATAAACGTTTCTGGAAAGTTTCTTTAGGAGGGGTCAAAAGTATGTTCCAGACAACAACACTGACAATGCTCTGGATAAAAGTCGTGGTAGAATACCCGAAGATCGCCACAATGTCCCTAAAAACCCTGTTGCCATTTCCAAAATCATATTTATGTGAAGTGGTATTTTCTGCAGTGACAGCGGCTAAAATTATGGATTAGACTGTACATCAGCAACACTCTTCTGGTGTCTTTGTTCCCCATTCCCCCCAGATAGGATCGTCTCATTGAAGAGAAACAAGCTCAGGGTTCACATTTATTCAGCGCTATGGTGAGTTGTATTTTTCATGCATATACAGTGAAAATCGCCTAAGTCAAATTCAAATTATGTGTAATTCAGATAAAATCAGATTCTTCAGAATTATTCAAAATATCAGGCAGTTTGGGGTCTAATATCGAATTTTGCTGCAATGGCTTTCTGCTCCAGCCCCGGATTTGCTTCCACAAATTTTATAATCTGATATTTTGCTCGTGAGTGCGAGTTTGTCACTCATGCTTGACTCCTGCGCTTGCCGTGATTGTCTCCGCTGAAAAGAACTTGTTCGGCCAGTGCAGCCAATCCAGATGACCGTGTAGACACTCAAGTGATCTCCAGGCATTGTTAGTGTGTGTAGCTGTGCATGAACGAGCCCATGCATGGAGTTTGTGTAGATCGTAGATTGGCCGTGACGTGAGCTGAGGAGGGCTTTAGCACTAAAATCATCCGACTTATACAATTACATTTAATTGGAAATAGATTATAATGGGACCATATTTTTCATCCGAGGCAGAGGAAAATCGGACTTGCATGATCTGAGTTAGGCGATGTATTTGTATGTATGTATTAAACGTTACCATGCCGACCAGAGAGGATGTTACTCGATGATAAAGTTGAATAGGAGTACACATTAGATTCACATTTATTATTAAATAAATTATAAATTACAATTTATTTTGTTGTATTTATCCGCCACACTTTAAAACCTGCTTCGTGAAAACACTGTCTGACATTAAACCGGTCCGTGGTCCGTTTGTTCCAGGTGTTCTTATTTATTTATTTATTTGATGTGTAAACAGTCATAAACGTCTTGCAAATGATGACATTTAATGTGGACCACTGATGTTAGCTTTAGCTGTAGCCAGTCTCTAGATGAGATACTGTGTTGTTACTGAGTGAACTCGTTCAGGATGGCTCAGTGAGTCCTTATACTTTAACTGCATTATAATCTAGCTATAAGCAGAGGTATTTCTCATAGCTTGGCAGCTAACTGTAGCAATCATTAAAAATCAACACAATTCTTAATCAGTCCTCCTGCACTATTAGAGCCTCACGCTTCGCCATGACTGAAACATGCCAAGGGTCAGTCCAAAAAGGTAAGTGGTGAACAGAAAAATTAGGAGGATGGAGAAAATGTGCATCATGCTGAGACGAGCTGAGCTGATGGTAAATTCACCCGGAGGTCCGGGATCAGTTTTCTGATTAGTTCTGTACAAGTAAAATACAGTATGTGGGGAGCACCTACCACCTATCCTACTGGTACAACAGCAGCTACTTTAGGAAGGAAATAAAACCAGTCAGTAATACGAGTCGATGCACAGTTTAATATGTCCGTAGGCTGTGTTTCTGCTGCATATTTGAAAAAAAACCCTCATTTAAGTATTAGTATTACAGTATTATTTGTGTGTGTGGTGCTGTTGAGAACCATCTAATTGTCATAAACAGTGATTTTGCTCACTGCTCGACTCCTGTATTTCATTTAGATCATGATATACAGTAACTGCTGGCTTGACTGTTCAAAGCCTACTTTCCCTCAGGTATAAATACAGTACTTTATTTTATAGAGCCAAATTATTCATTTGTCACACATTTAAACACCATCTTTTTTTTAAACTTATATCACTGTTCATTGTTCTGCTTGGGCTCTTAACGCCTCGTTAACACTTACGCCAATTAAGCTAACTCAGGTGAAATATTTGAAACTGGCAGGGAATAAAAAGCAGGGAGAGAGAGAGGAGAGGGGGAGAGTGAGGCTCAGTTTAAATGTCATCCCCGTCTTCTTTTGTGAGGGCGAGAGGACCAACTCTGGCTCTTTCTCTCTCTCAACCCACAGGTCGTACATATACCATCTGTAAACACAATTATTCACAGCTGCTTGCACGCCCACAGGCTACTGCCACCCAGTGTGTGTGTGTGTGTGTGTGTGTGTGTGTGTGAGAGATAGCGATAGAGAGCAGGAGAGTGTGTAAGTGGCTCTGTATCTCCTCGTACACAGAGGAATGAGGTCAGGCCGATGTTGTGTGTGAGTTGCAGTGTGCGAGGGGATGATGGTGTTGTACAATCTTCCACTTTGATGGTCAAACATGTTTTAGCTGCAGGTATTTTCCCGAGGAAGTGTGTCTGAGTGTGTGCGCTGCTGTAGCGGAGAGGCCAACAGATTACAGAGGATTAACACAACACCACAGATACACTTTACTCTCGCTCTCTTTCTCTCCGACCAATTCAAAAACTTCAGCCTTCATTGCTATGATAAGCCTAGCTCCAAACCGATAATTTATTTGAAGGAAATCCTTCTTTTTTCTTATCTTTCCATCTGTGAGTGGCTCATCCCGTCGCTCTGCTTTGTCCATCCAAACTCCATTCAAAAGTCCATTGATTTTTGTCTGCAGGAATTAGCATACAATAAATTCAAAACACAGACTTTGTATATCATATGCAGCTGGACGTAATTAAAGTTCAGCATTAAATAGTTATTCAAGCAATGATTAGAGCAACTGGCAGCACATGTTTTTCCAAATTAGGTTTTTGAGGAAGTGACTCTGCTTGGTTCAGTTTGTAGGGTTAGCGCTGAGCCTCTTTAGCAGGCTGTTTAGACATTTCCTGGTGTTTTCCTGCAGACTGTATCGATCAGTCAGCTGTGTGACTGATTGTTGATCGGTCAGATCTCAAGTGCTTCAGACAAATTGATGGAAAGCTGGAGGAAACGACTATCTGCTCTCAAACATGCTTTCTTTTTAGTGTTTGTGTCATTTGATTACAGGTCTTATTAGTTAAATGTCTCTTGTGCATGTGCACTGCACTTATAGCAGATTACAGCCACATCAACCATGGCCTCTATTTATGTGGAATTGATTAAATTTAGGGATGCGCTCTGCATAGAAACATGCTAAAAACGTGGTCAGATGGCCATGATGGGTCTGAGGGATTTTAAGCCATTCTTAATGCATCTTGGTTCCTTTTCCACCTGCCTTTAGATGGATTATCCATATATAGTAAAATAATCTGGACTTAATCCACATATAAGCTGGATACTTCTGACAGATGACAGCGTTCACCCAGAACTGGGCTCACAGTAGACCATCTGTTTCCTTTACATCACTGCCATAAAACTGGTCACTCCATACCAGAATGTGAGCCTCTAACACCCCAGAGCTCACTGGTGACCCATCATGCAATCACTGTTTGGGTAAAGCACGGCAGTAAACATGGGTCACTAACAGTTCAGTGACCACTGGAGATGCTGCCCCTGTGAGTGGATGTGGATGTCATTAGGACTGATGAAGCCTTTTGGAACAATGTTGAAATGTTTTCTGTGCCAAAATATAAGAACAGTGGTTTGTTTGCACAGGCAGTACATTTCATTGTTTTTAACCTGCATTTTTTTTTCTGATTATCATCAGTTGGAAAGAGAAAAAAGCATGACTCTCTGCTTTTTTTTCTGTTATGGAAAAAAAAATACTGATCAACTATTTTACAGCCTTTTTTATTTATTTGAAAAATCTTCAAATGTCTGTAAAAGTCATTCATTCTTCGTGGTCCCCGTGAGCTCGCAAATGACAGCTGAAGAAAAGCCAGAGAGGACCAAAAGTACCAAGAGACCGACTTAACATGTTACTCTCGTCTTTTTTGTAGAACTACCATGAAAATCATTTCAGAGTCATTATTGCCACAAGTACCTCATCCAGTCACACTCATCCTGCCTCAGCCCCTGTCCTGCTGTGACCAAACAGCCCCCACAGACAACACAAACATGCTTTCAAACAGACTGTGGTCTGTTCTCCAGCGCTGAGAGCAGAAACAACAGCCGATGTGGTGAGATCTCAATCATGTCAGTCCTCCCCTTCCTCTTTAATCCTGCTCTCCGTCCTGTAAATGGTCAGATAATGGACGATAATTCCATCAGGCCGTCTTTGCTCTGCTAATGCACCCACTTCCTATGTGTGATGGACGGATGGAAAAAAGGAGAAAAAGCAAGCTGAGTGAATAGAGGGGAAGGGGGTGTAGTTTGTGGGATTTGATTGCATGTATGTTTGCGGTGAGAAGCGGAGAGAGAGAGAGAGAGGGAGCGAGAGTGGAGGGAAGAGATAAAAAGGTAGCGATAGAGGAAAGAAAGGCATAAAAAAAGCTGAGGAGAAAGGTACAAAGTGAGCGCGCGATGTAGAGAGAGAGGAATCTGCTGCCTGACACTGATATTGCTGGATAAAAAGGTGATTTATGAAGTGTGTGTGTGGTGCATTCATCTCTCTAGATGAAACCACATGCAAACATTCTCTATTTGGGTACACACACACACACACACACACACACGCACGCACACACGTTCAGCCTCTTTAGCTGCTGATTGCATCAGGCTGAGAGCTGTAGTAATCGCTGCACAACACACACTCACAGAGAGACTGAATGTTAGTGAGGTTTTCTATCTTGGCTCTTAATCAGCCACCAGTTTGATTTCCAGATAAAACAGTGAAAACACAGAAAATGTTCAGTATGCAGGATGACTTCAGCTGCTCCAGTTACACTTCTGTTAATACATGTGTTATGAGTTAGAGCAGTCTGAGCTCAGAGAGAGAGAGATAATTTATATAAAAATACAATAATCTCTTCATGGGATGTGGGCACAACGCACAGAGACTCAGTATGCACCAGCGTGTTCAGTCCCACTTCTGCTCGAGCTTGATTTAGTTTAAATTCCAATAAAATATGCAAACCTGAACAGATTGCTGAATAATCTGTAGAAGTGTTTGCAAACCGTTGCTTTTTCCTCTCGCTTTCATTGTGCATAAACACACACACACACACAATCACTTAAAACCAGACGTTAAAAGTTGCTCTGCGCAGTGGGTGAAGTATTTGGAGACAACAGCACACTCCCGTCCTGGTCAGACCGTGATTCACGTTTGGGTTAGCTGCTAGCAACTGTTGCAACTGGTTGCAGAGTACGTCTTGCAGTCAGATCAGATCAAGGTCAGATGAAACTGTAAAGTCTCCTTTGGTGCTCTGCACTCATGAAAGGATAAAAAGCAACAGCACAGCCTTGTAAAGTCCCGTCAGACAGCCTAACACCAAGTCAAACAGGCAGATTTTGATAAACCTCGAGCCCGGCCGCTCCGTGCTTCTGTTTTTTTACCTGTAAATGATCTCCGGCTGTGATACTGTGTGTAAATAAGCATCATTAAATGTGAGAAAAACTGTGATGATTTAGTTCAGCGCTGACATTAAGCATTTTACAGTCAGTGATAAAACGGACATAAGAAATGGGAAAACTAATTAGCAAAACAGCGAATGCAGAATAAATGAAAATACTATGACCGAGTGCTCACAGCTAGTACATAACATACAGTATGTGCTCGCAGTTATTATAATATTGTTATAACACTCTTATCCAAAATAGTGGAGCTTGCACCTTGTGACTGTGCTTTTTTTTTTATTATTCATTCATGAAAAAAAGTTTTTGCATACAGAAGTTAGACCTCTGACCTCTGAAAGTCCTAAGAAATCTTTAATCTTTAACAAAAACAGGACATTTCCTGTCATTTGTAGTTTTGCATATTTTGTTGTGTGTAGGGTGGATTTTCTTTCTAACATGGGTTCAAAGCAGTTACAAAATGTGTGAGTTTCTAAAGATTTCAAAAAAATGACAAAGACGGTATGAGAAAAGAGGCAAAGTATCTTTGCTGCAAAATTGATAAACTAGTTTAGATTTAAGGAAAATGAGGTGAGTAGAGGAGGTCATGTGTTTTCCTCGGTGACGCTCATCACCTCCATCTGTCTCTCCCCTCCCTCGTCCTGCCCTCCTACAGGAGGCCTCTGCTCTCAGGGATCTTTATTCCCTTCTATTCTACCCACCACCTCCTCCTCCTTCCTCCTCCATCATCTCTCCAGTGGGTAATGATGAGGGGGCCAACAGTTCTCCACACGTCTGTCAGAAACTCCCAGGACAGAACACTATTCTCTGGAAATGCACATTATTTTTAGTTTTAGTTTTTTCTCAAACTTGTGAAGCCTTTATGTCCAAAGGTCCAGAGAGCTGCAGCAGTACTCAGCAGCTCACCGCATTCCTCCAACAAAAATAAGCTTTTTTGTGAACTACGATTACTGTTCTGAAACTGAATGTAACATTACAGTAACAGGGCAAACATAATGTACTATACTGTACTACACTATAAAGAAGAAAGCAGGTACATTAAAAAATCTTGAGACCTCTGAGCAGGCTTCATATGGAGGATCTGTGGTTTACTTGAAGAGATGACAGGATTAAGGCTCAGAGGTCAAGGGTGCAGGTGAGATCATGGAGTCAGGTTAAAGTTTTAGAATAGACTAAAATGCCTTTATTGTCATTATACAGGATGTACAATGAGATTTTAGATCCAAGTGGTCACTAGAGACATTTTAGGAGTCAATTAGGATGTCCTAGAGCCATGAAGGAGGTTTCAGTATTCAGTCACTGGGCTTCTTGGATCATTCAGGAATTTGTAAGGGTCACTGAGGAGCTGTGAGCTGTGTCCTCTTCCACTGCACCCATAAATGATCCTCTCTGCTCCCTGTTCATGTCATTTTGGAGGTTCCTGTGAAAGAAGCACTTTAATATCATCCATGTGCACCTCTGAGATGTTCACATTAGGACCATAACACAAGAGAGAGAGAGATGTTAGTCCCTCCTGCACTATCACAAAAACATAAATACAAAAAAAGGTACCATTACAAAATACATACAAAGGAAATGTAGCATGTTTTGAATAAATGTGGTGCACATTCCCAAGCTGTGCAGTGACATTTTTAAAGAGATGAATATTATTGTGATTGTTTACATAGTAATATTTACACTATGCATTGATTATTACATATTATTAAAGCTATGTATGCAAGCCTTATTTAAGCGCTCCTGATGGGTAATTCTGTCAAACCAAATGAGGAACTGCTGTTCGGGTCTTCCCTGTGCAGTTCCCAGTTCCTTGTGAATTGAGCATTTTTGTTGCATGTGGTTTGGAGTCTGAGTACCCAGTGCAGTCCGCCGCTCAGGGAACTATTTATTTCAGTTATTTCCAAATAGAATTTACAAAAATTATAACTGGCTATTATGGTCAATGAGGAGCATGTGAGCAGTAGGGTCTTTGTCCCACAGACTTCTATGCAACGGGATATAATTTTGAAACCGGAGCAATCGTCCCCTGCTGGCCATTAAAAAGAATGCAGGGTTAGCGCTTCTGCACTGGTTACGCTCGTCATACTTGGAAGGTGTGTCCGGCTGCAGGACACATCCATAGTGTTAAACAGAGGTTTTAGGACTGAAGTCACTGAGGGTACTGGATCAGAATGGTTTCAGAACTCATGTTCTGAGGTTTTATGGTGCTGTGGGGTTACTCAGGGGGCTGTTAAGGAGTTTAAAGATTAGGAAGTCATTCAGATGGTTCTGTGGTTACTGAGGAGGTTCCAGAAATCCTTCAGGAGAAAAAAGTTTTGCACAGATCGTTGTGTGTTTGTAGTATCGGCATACACAACGGCAGCTCGTTTACTGTTTTAGCAACTGCTTACTTTGCAAAAAAAAACACTAACTGACTAATCATAGAGATGCTGTTGTATACACAAACACACAACTTTACTTTTTCTAGATGCACACACTCATTAAAACATGTAGTGTTAGAGCGCTCCATACTGAAGAAAGAGGCTGAATGTTCAAAGCATTTCTGGGATGAACACATCACACACACACACACACACACACACACACACACACACACACACACACACACACACACACACACACACACACAGATTCAGATTCAGAGGAGCACATAATGATGTAAGCAGCGGCCCATAGTTTAGAAGTGGGACACTCACTGATGAAACCATGGTCCTGAGGAGGTGTGTGTATTCATGTAGCTTCTTGAGTGTGTGTGTGTATGTGTGTTTGTAGGTTTCTAAATGTGTGTGTGTTTGTGTGTGTATGTATCTGCTCCTCATTAGTGAGTAGATAAAAGGAGTGTGTGGAGCGATAGAAGAGGTGATTCCTCCCTGTGGAACTATACCACCCATTCTGTTCCCTATTTGTATTGCAGAGTGTGTGTGTGTGTGTGTGTGTGTGTGTACACGTGATGTCAAGAAGCTTTATAGTAACAGGCAGCATTTGTTGGATGCCCTCTCTTGTCCCCAGGGGGGGGGTTGTTGTGGGGGGGGGATTTATTTTTCCAGGTCTGTTGTTTATTTGAGCTTATCTAGGGTGGCCGCTGTACACTACAGAAGAAGGTGTGTGTTTATGTGTGTGTTTGTGAGTGTGTGTTTCTGTATTTGGCAGTAGCTGTAAATCGGAGCTCGGCCAGCATTCGACTGATGTACAACAGCAAGGATGCTGAGAGCTGCAGCACACGCACACTGTGTCCATGATTGGATTATTTTGCCGGTGTTGTAGTGAGATATAGATACTGCCTGTGTGTGTGTGTGTGTGTGTGTGTGTGTGTGTGTGTGTCTTCCCACTAAGTCAACTGAATCAAGACTTTTCTGCCAAATTTGGAACCGCCGGACTTCTTTGTGATAGATTTCAGGGGTCACTGAGAACTTTTAGATTTACTTAAACAGGTTCCAGTCATGGTTTAAAATGCTTGAAGTAACTGAGATGGTTTTAGTGGTCATTGAGAACACTGCAGGAATTTTAGGGGTTATTTTAAAGATTTCAGAGATGTGTGTTTAGGGTCGAATTCAAGGGAGTTCTGTTAGTCACCTAAATGTTCCAGGGAAATAAATCTTGGGAAATTTATTGGACCCTAGAAAAGGTCAGTGTGTTATTTAAGAGGATTTGGGAGTCACCAAATGATTTCTGGGGCAATTCCAAAGTTTCCAGGGCTCAGTGGTTTGAGGGGACATTAAAATGTTTTAGGGATTTAAAGAAGCAATCAAATGTCTTTAATGAAGTGTTGGTTTTTGTTTTGTTTTTTTTTAAAAAGAACAAGTTCCTTATATAATTTATGCTGTTACTACAAGGTTGCAGGGGTCATGTGTTTATTAAAAATTTTTCAGTGGAGGTAGTAGAGGTCACTAAGGAGGGTAAAAGGTGCTATTTAGAAGCTTCTGTGAACCAGATTTTAGTGTTACCTAAGAATTTAACAGGGACCCTCAAAGCATCCCAGATGTAATTAATAGTAATCATTAAGTTATCACTGAAGTATTTTTCAGGGTTAATGAGAATGTTAGAGATGTGTAAGGAGTGTAGTAAAAAGTCCAACAATTAGGTTTCAGAGGTCACTGAGAATATTGACCTTTTGCTGAGGTCTCAGGGCCCTTGCTAACAATTTATGGGCCTTTTAGAAATTAAAATGAATCCTGAAGATTGTTGGTTTCTGGAAGTCAGTCAAGAGGAGTTGAATTTTTGTAGGAGAATTTTAGTAATGTCTTAAAGTTTCCAACACTGCAACTGTCTTCTGCACTGAAAACCTTTTTTTTTGTTTGTTTTCTCAGTCTGTTTCTTATTGTGAGTTTCAACAGTTTTATATATACAACATTTTCTGCCAAATTTAGGAAATTTTACATGAAGGTTTGTTAGTTTGTGTTGCATGGGTATAATTTAAGAAGCCTTCTAGGAGTAATAGAGACTTTTAGCCAGTGCATAAAGTAGCACAGAAGCACAGATCCCTGACAATTTTAGGTATGCACAGTAAATGAGGTAGACCTTCAAAGGTTACTCATAAAGAACTTAAGATGCTTCAGAAGGTTCCAGGTGTCACTGACGATGGGTCAGGGATTGTTAAGAGTAACACAAAGAGACCCGGTGGATTTACAGTGTCTGTCAAGAAAAAGGAGGTAATACTGTCGACAGCATCTTGGCTGATACTTCAAAACGTTTCTCTAGGAAGAAAAAGAAGAAAAGCACTATACCATGACAAACACTGTCAGTTATATTAGCGTTATGAGACATTTCCTGCTTAGTCCAGATGAATGTATGAGATTCATTCCCACATTTACAGGAGCATAGTTGATTGTTTCTTTTGGCACCTTAAAATGTTATTTATGATGTATAAGGTCATCTATGGGTTTTTGGAGCGATCACTTCCTTCTTGAAGTAGCTTTATATATATATATATATATATATATATATATATATATATATATATATATATATATATATATATATATATATATATATATATGATAAAACTTTAATGATCCCATGACGGGGAAATTTGTGCATTACAGCAGCTCAATACAGAGAAAATGAAAGGATGAATAAAACAAATGAAGTAAAATAGAATAGAAAACACTATATACATAAAATATATATCAATATCACTACACATATCAAATACAGATATCAAAAATATCAAAAATGTATATATATATATATATATATATATATATATATATATATATATATATATATATATACACATACATACATACATACATACATACATACAGCATCAATATTGTTTTCTATAGCAGTTTTCTGTCTACATTTGTGGGCACACAGTGACTGCGTCCTTGTCTCCATACAGAGCCTTGAGTGAACAATCAGCTTCTGTCTTCTGAAGGTGAACTGTTCACCTTTTTCTTAAGTGTGTCTACCTCAGTTATTGGTTTATTTGCTGACTTGTAACCTTTAACAAATAGTAGCTTTAGAAGCCTCATGTACTGCTGTAATCATGAATATTCAGCACACTGAACTGCTCTGTATTCTCTTCAGAGTTGGAGTTTCTTGGCTCTTAAACTACAGCTTGAATAAACTGTCAAACTGTCCTTTCTGTCAGCCCGAGTTTTCTTTATTGGCATGAAATATAAAACACCTGAAATATGAAAGCCTTTTCTGCTGAGAAAAAAAAAAATAGAGGAATTAATTCAGTTTTCAGGCATGTGAAAAAAATGATTTACTCTCAGTCTTCAGGAAATGTTTCTAATTGCTGATGTTCAGTATATTTCAATCTCTGTTGTTATGTTTTTGTTTTTGTTTGTTTGTTTGTTTGTTTTTTTTAGATGTAGTGTTATGCTGACCAGGTGCTTCCAGCAGATATTAATAAAGGTTTTAAGGAAAAAGTAATGGTTGTGGACATCCCCATAATATTTAAGAAGAAATAAATGCCTAAAATTATAAGCAGGAAAAAAGTTATGGTAGGAATGGTTGATCCGTCGCCCTGGTTTGGTTTAGGCCTCTTACCTCTCATCATGCTCTTGTGTCTGAATGAAGCTACTTTTGCAGCCAGCTTTCAACATCTGCTGGCTGACTGAGGTGTGCACTGACACTGCTGGAATCACATGCTCAGCTCACGTGTAGGTTGAAGGTTCAGGTGTCTTCTTACTTTCACTGTCTAAGGCATCATTTATATGCTGAGCTCATTTAAAGTCAGGTTTGTCTCACATGCATTGTACATGGATCGTGTTTGACCCCTGACCTAAGTAAAAGGGTTGCTGTTCCAGTTCTGAGCATTCCCAGCACATTTATCTAGCATATGTGGCTGTGCTGCATCTTTTCCAGCTTTTTGTTTTTGTGCACATTCATAACTGCATAACTTCCACACAGTAGCAGTAATATTACCACCATATTAACGCTGCACTCAGAGTCTCAGAGACTGACACCTATGAGATTATCTCTGAGATCAAAGCCACTGTTCGCCCTAAACAGGATGCGGCTGCCTGCTTCAGCTCCAAGTGAGCTAAAAGCGGCTCTGCTAAAGCCGCCACCCGCCGTGTCCTGGCTCTGGTTAGCCACCTCCGTTAGTTTCAGCAGCTGCTCCTGGTGGGTTCTGCTTGCTTCAAGGCGGCGTCTCCAGGACAGATGGCTGGTCGGCAGGGAGGGCAGCACTGGGCCATGACCCCCGGGAACCTTTCCAATGAGAGCCTGGAAGCAGCAGGGGAGTTAGCCACAGGTCTGGTTGCTAGGTTAGTGTTGCATCATGGGAACTAATGAACAGAGGCTGGCTAAAGTTTTGTGTGTGGCGAGGTGATGTCAGAGTGCTAATGGGGGAGAGCGCACCAGGTAAACAGACTCCCTGATGTATCTAACTTTGTTTTTCTGATGTCCTGACCCTCAGTGGGAATGGATCACCATGGAAACAGGGCTTTACAGGGTTAGCCATCAGCGCCAATTTACCCACACAAATCCTCTCAGCAGAGACAACAGTATTTTTTAAACAGTTACAGTTACTAGTTTTCCAATGCAAATAAATCATATCAGTGAAGCAGATTACACTGAGCAGTAAATGCGACAAAGGCCAAGACTGGGTATTAAAAACAAATGTGCAGAGAAAACATCTGCATATGTTCTGTTTCATATGTAAAATCAATTATTACTGGATGCATGTAGTTGCATAAACTACAATAATCCATCTGTGTAGTAATGTAGAAATCTAAAGATGCAAGAAATGTAAATGACAAAGTGCAGTCACAGTATTCTGGTACGCAGCCAAAAAGTAACTGAATGAATACAATTAATAAATTAAAACTGTACCCGACTTTAGGCAGAATTCACCTGACCTGATTTTCTTTGTTTTGCAAGGACAACGTCCCAGAGAAGGGCTGGTGGTGAGTGAAGACTGTACTGGCACACAACTGTGCTTCACAGTGCATTACTTTGTGCACATTAAACATAAATAAATAAATAAAACAAAATAAAATTATCCTGACACAACACTTTGAAGTTTCGTCTCTGTGCAAGTCTGAGCTCTGAGGTGAAATCATCGCAGCTGCGCCAGAACTTTTCCAGAGGTTCAGTAGTTGATTACCTTGAAGGGGCGATTGGTCAAATTTCAGTCAGTTTAGAAATGTTTATTTATTTATTTATTTATTTTTGGGGGGGGGGGGGGGGGGGGGGGGGGGTTGTCAAGCTACGTATCTTTTTGACATCATCAAAAGTTCAAGTTATAACACTCTGAGCTGTGACTTCAAGTGCTCAGTTTATATAGGCAAATGAGTGGAAAATATTAAAGTAAATTTAGTTGGTTGCCACTCAGGGGCTTCCCTGAGTTTGTGCCATCACTCAGTCAATTAGTCTCTTAACTGAAACTTCTCTGAATTAAACGGGTGGAGGCGGGCTCTCGGCTCATAGATTAACAGAGGCTTAAGGTGTGTGCCGGTCACATGCTGCTGCTTCACGTTACAGCCCCTTGATCGCCTATTAAGCTCCGCAGATTAATGCTCTCAGTAATTAATGAGCAGCTTAGAGGCAAATCACAGAGTGGACCCGCTCTCTTAAACCGATATTGTTTCCCATTAACGATGAAACCAGGAACGTAGTCGAGCATTTCCTGACCTGTCGCTCAACATGCTCCTGATTGATGAGTCCTACCAGTCCCTCTGAATTAACGGGCTAACGGTGCTTTGGCGCTGCGGAGAGGGTCGGTGTCAGGAGTTTTTCACAGAAAACCTCCACATTAATATGATGCATGAATATAATTTAGGTTGAAGCATCAGTACTTTATCTTACACTTGTTGCTGTCACCTGATCTCTTTGATTTCATGTGGAAATGATACCGTTTGTTCCACATCTATTTACATTTATGCTGAGTTTTCAAAAATGACGGTTTGTTAAATTTAACAATAAGAATATATTTTCAAAAAGAGTCAGCATGAGTGTGCCAGTATCCTTTTCTCACATGGTTTTACTCCCTCCATCCAGCCATTCCTTGCCAGGTCAGTAGCTTGAGATGAAGTGAGGTCATCCAGATGTTCCTCTCCCCAACATCATATCCCAGCTCTGTTCGGGGTATTTCAAGGACTTTTAACCCTCTGGGGTATAATTGGCCATTTTTGACTATTTTTGATTTTACTTTTATAGCTCACCTTACAAACTGTTGACCTCGCCTTGTTTGGTGTCATTTTTTTCCTCCTGTGTGCGACTATACAGTTATTCTTTCATTTTGCCGTACTGTATTAACACATGGACCTAAACTGTGAAAACCACAGACATATTTAATGCATTATTTTTACAACTTAAAATACAAGTATAATATAATATAAAATATAATATAATATAATATAATATAATATAATATAATATAATATAATATATAATATAATATAATATAATATAATATAATATAATATAATATAATATAATATATAATATAATATAATATAATATAATATAAGTTGTAAATTTAAAAAAATAACAAACAACAAAGTTATGCAGAACTATTTAACACTAAAATACAGGAAATACTGCGGGTGTTTTTTGAACAATCAGGCGTCACAATAAGATGCCACACAAATTATTTGTGCCGCTCCAAAAAAACTGTTCCTGTCACCAGAAGACAGAGGAGCCCATCACTGCGGTCTATCAGAGTGGTCTGTCCTTCACCACCTTTTCACCCGTTCCTCAGCAACCACATGCCGCGTGTTGGCGAATAATTTTCTCATTGGTTGATGTGGTGCATTTCCCACAATAGGAAAGGGGATGTCATGAAATCTTTTGTTTTTTGTTTATTTTTTTTATTATTCGCAAACTCTTCTTGCTCGTGAATATCCAGTTTTTTTCGTTTGCACAAAACGCACATCGAACAATATACAGGAAAAAGCACGGCCTAAATTATTGATCCTAACTCTAGTTTTACTTGGCCTATCAACACAATTTAAAAACTGGTCTGTAGTTTGAAGTCCGCACTTTCAACTCATGTTGAAATGGAGACTCAGCAAGGCAGCGTCCAGCTGGTATGTCATCTTAAATTGGCAGTGTCATTTGGATGACCGCAGAGGGTTAAGGCCGTATAAGAGGCATAATTCTTATCAGATGCCTGACTCCAGTTTGAGTCCCTCAGCCTCTCTCTAAGGCACCACTCGAGGAGGCCTATATTGAACACTTGTATTCGGTCTTATTAAATCAGTTCCCGTCCCAAAGGTCATGACAGCAGGTGGAGGTGAGAATGTAGATCAACAGGTAAATCGCTTCCTTTTCCACACAAATTCACAAACCTGGACAGCCATTTCAGTCGTTCAGTACCTCTTGACATCGTCCGACTGTCACAAACTCCCACTACTGAGCAAGGCACCTTACTGTAAGTCTGCAGCTGATTCCATACCAAGGATGAAATTTGAAAAGTTTGCAATTAGTGCTGGTGCCTTGAACATAGGTGCTCTGCAGCCTGCAGTCCTTAGTGGGTTTACTTCCATCACTGTAAGTCAGTGTGGCTCAAACTGTGGGGCGCGAATGACCTGGGAGGAAAGTCGTGTTGAACAATTGTTGAACATCGGATTAGTTCTTGTGGCGTAACAAGGAAATAACCTTAGCAGGTACATTAGTAATGCAACTACCAAAATTCTCCATCATCATCATCATCGTCTTTTTTTTGTGTACATAGAGCTGTCGTGCACACTCCCCTCTCCCTTTTTGTTTTGCTCTGTCCAGTCAGTATTAACACATATTTTTGTACTATTAATGTGATTTTCAGTTTTCATCTATCGTGCTGATTGGAACAAAAAAAGTGGATGAAAGTCAGATCACACCAATCCGTACATCTCCTTGGATCTCTGAAACACCTGTTTGCTTTTTACTGGTCCCATTTCTGCGGCTCCTCCAAATGGAGATGTTTTTAAGCCCACCGACAAAACTCTGATGGCTCTGTTGGTTCCCTGTGAATGAACACAAAACCAGACCTGTCTGAATGACTGGAAAATCTGAAGCTAGCAGTGATTCAGAGAATGAATGAAATGAAAATGAAGCTGTGTGTGTGTGTGTGTGTGTGTGTGTGTGTGTGTGTGTGTGTGTGTGTGTGTGTGTGTGTGTGTGTGTGTGTGTGTGGACTCAAACACACACAGCTACAGTAGGGACTGCAGCTTTCAGTAGATCGTGTGCATATTCTGCCAGGTGAGTTACAGGTGTAGTTAAAAATTCTCTGCTGCACATCAACTAAGAAAAGGAATATTAACTGACTGAGACATAACCAACTGCAGTTAGCTATGACACAGTCAGGATAAGGCCCACTGGATGAACAACCCATCTTAGTGGAGTAATTATTTTTGTATAGAGTGATATAAATCACATCTTTATATCTGCACATGAAAAGTGGATTTTCTGCATCAGCAACTGAATGCATGTAAATCCCTGTAACATATGCTGAATCTGAGAGAATTCAGTTTTAGTCCATTTTAGAACAAAACTCTTGAGTTTTTTGACATAAATTTAGTCAGATTAAAAGGCCACCTTTGGGACACTGAAAACTCCTCCTTTAGGCTCAACATACCCCGCTAACTCATTGATCTCCTGTTGTAGGAAGCTCCTCTGGATAGTCCAGAAACCTGAGCCCGGATATTAATCCTGATGTCATCAGTCTCAGACAGCAGCATGTAAAAAAATTAAGCCACATGATTTGGAGAAAGGCACAGAAACATTTAAACTGCAGTCATGCAGTCATTTCAGTATTATTTTATTGTGGCACCCTTTTACACTTATCAGCTGAGTGTCTCATGCACATCTGCCAGTTACTCTGCTCGTTTCTCACAGTTTTCCTGACCTGAAGCTGACGTTTAAACCTGCACATTTGTTTCCTCCGCAGTCAGAGAGAGGACAGCTGGAGAGGAATCTTCCCTGTAGGCAGATTTACATCTCAGTTATATTCTTCCAGATAAACACCAACCTTTGTTATCCTCACTGCTGTGAAATTGCCACTGCTGTACGGCAGTAATTGTAAAGCTCTACTGTAAATTACAGTCATGTGCTGTTTTTCTTCACTGGAGATTTTCAAAACTACTGCATCAGAAACTGCTGCAGCAGACATCTTAGTGCTGGGGAACTACAAAAGGCTCTTTTATTTCTTTCTTTATTTTACAGCCATGCTGTCTCAGATTCAGACAAACACTTAGTTTGTCACACACACACACACACACACACACACACACACACACACACACACACACACACACACACACACACACACACACACACACACACACACACACACACACTATATGTTGGGTTATAGTCAAAGCAAATGATTGTGTGCAATCAGTTTGTGATTTCCCTGCCTCTGAACCAGGACGTGAACCAGTTCTGAAACCACTGCAGTTAGTTACAATCTTCAAATCGACTTCGGTCAAGGCGGCGATAAAACAGCAACGAGGCAGAATCAGTCGCCTATCAGTTTCTAATTGGACTGGGTCAAGCTGCCAATTACATGCAATCTGTTTGCAGCAAATCTTTTGCTGTCTGTTGCAAATCTGATTCAAATCTGTTGCTGTCTACATTTACATCTACTCGCTGCCAGCAGATCGAACAGAATCCACAGTCAAATGTGACTCTCTCAACCACAGATTAGGTCAGATCTAAATGGGGCAAATTTGTAATTTATAAATTTATAAACAGACATTCATTTCATTAATGACCAGCATTTTACCAAGAGCAGAGCAAATGTGAGGAAGCAGGTATCATACTCAGTGCAAGGATGCATGTGTGAAAACCGTTTGGCAGTTCAGATAAGTGAGATGAGGCTGAAGAAGAATCAGTATGCTTGTGACATAAGAGTGAATCTCCTGTTAGAAATTGCCAGGGACTGTGGACTGTGTGGTCCTGAGACCTGAGACTCGGGTGGAGCGCAGGATTTATCCAGAGAGTTGCTTCATTGCAAACTGTTACTCCGTATGAATTAGAGGTGGGACTCACCAGACACCTCATGATACGATATTATCACAATACTTCACTCATGAGCAGTGCAATAACATACACTGATTTATAACTGCAAATTCTGTCCTCAAAGTTCAACTTTGTCAGTATCTCTTTTATCCAATAAAATAAAGTTATCTTACTTCACTCATTATTTTTTTCTGCAAAACTGTCACTAAAATCTACCATAAATGTTTCCATAA
Source organism: Archocentrus centrarchus (assembly GCF_007364275.1). Lineage (NCBI taxonomy): Eukaryota > Metazoa > Chordata > Actinopteri > Cichliformes > Cichlidae > Archocentrus > Archocentrus centrarchus. Next base: position 36,928,426 of record NC_044355.1, on the reverse strand, counting down.
GAAAGTCTGATATCGGTCAGATATCAGTCTGTAACTGAATAGGGTCAAGTTGGCAATTACAAGAAATCTGTTTCTGATAATGCAGCAATTAACTGTGATAAAAATCACATATCTGTTGCTGTCTACATAGAAAGAAATTCACTCAGCAACCTTCCTATTCTGTATGAATATAACCAGAATACAACCAGCTGCCAGCCAGCTAAGATGAGTCCCCTTGAGTTGTTACAAAGACTCATTCAAACTGATGGCAACCTGATGACATTCTGTCAGACAAAACTTTGACAATTTCTGCATTTTCACAAAGGTTTCGGGTGCTGCATGATGAGAAAAAAATAAGGGAAGAAATTCAGAGCAGCCCACAAGGGGGGTGCCCTCCTACTAATCTAATCCACCATTAAACCTAACAGAAGCACACCTTCTGTTGGCTGTAACGGACGTGGTATATTCAAAAAAGTGTTGTCTGGCCATTTGTGGTCATTTTTTCACAGATGGGCTCGTTTTAAAATGAGTGAGTTGGAAACACTAAAGAGTCAGCAGTACTAGAGCCAATTATATCAGCTGCATATTGATAGTGATCATTTCAGCCAAACCCATCAGATAACAATGGGAAGATGCTTTCATCTGTGAAGGAGTGTTAGTGATATTTCTTAGAAATTTAACAGTAAATGTTCTTGTGTCTTAGGCAGCATACTGTAAATCTTTAGCTACACAATGTAAATCTTAAACGCCATACGAGAACAGAAAGCTCGCACCTTCAGCGAAGGAGAGCTCTGCAAACAGTTCATTATTTCACTTCACTTGAACCTAATTGGCTCTTCAAAGGAAACTCTGCTTGCAGCAAACATTAAAGATAAAACAGAACATGTGCGGTGCAAGAAAATGTATAATGTATACAACTAAACACAACCTAGAAAATACAAAAGAACAAGTGAGCCAGTTTTTTGTTTCTTTTTTCAAGCAGCTTTCTTGAACGTTGAGTTCATGAAGATCCTCTCATCTGAAAGACTTTGACGAACCTTAACCCTAACCCTGCTGCCTTCAATTTAAGCACCTAAGACTACCGTGACCTGGGTACTGAGAGCCTTCATGGACGAGCGGCTTTCTTGTTTGTCACAGGGTTAAAACCAAAATGGATCCTTCAGAGGGCAGTTTTGAAGGGCCACGATGACCTGGGATCCAGCACAGCAAAGCATATTTCTTTATGTAGTCGACTGACCGCTTGCACTCCCGCTTTTCATGAAATTATACCACCTCTGTCTGCTCAGAAAATTCTGTGCAAGATCCAAATCAAGGGATTCGCTCTGCTCTGGTCATTTCCCCCGATGTCATGTGACCTTCATCTGTCTTAGGCACCATTTGACCATACATTGTAACCTGAAACTCTCTGTCTGCTTCACACTTATGTTCATCATCAATTTCCTGTGCAGGGTATGAAATCGTGCCTTCCATCCCACCTCACATCATAGCAGCTCGACCCTGAGATGAAGCGGAGCAGCCATGAAAGAGGGGACATACAAGGGCCTTAATTCATATTCATCTGCCAACTTACCACTCGGTGCTGCTGCTGAAAGGGGATCAGAGTCCACTGGCTGATCCAGCCAATTAGGGAAGCCAGTGTGAACAGAGGGCAGCAGGAAAGGAGGTCTGAATGGGGTTCACGCGGGCCTGTTGTCACAGCAACACAAGCTTTGATGTTTGTGTTTTATTGTGAGGGAGGGAAGGAGATGAGAGCAGACAAAGAGCGGAGGGGGGTCACAGGGAAGAACAGCGATGAAGGTAATTGGACAAGATGTGTGACAAACATAAGAGAGGGCTTTTTCTGTGAGGTCTGCCCCAGTCGCCATCCAGGAAGTCAACAGCACGATGACGTCTGGGCCCCATTTGGCCCTGAGCCTTTATTTTGTAGGATTTTGCCCAGATTATGGGGTTTCAGGAAGGGGAGACATCAGGACTGAACAAAAACCGATGGCTAATCTATACTGACCCCCTGTTAATCCACTTATTTGGCAGGTATTAACATAATGATCCTTCCTAAGTTAATACGGTTGTCGCCGATCCTACCTCTGAAACAGCAGGAGGAGGAGGAGGAAGCAGCCACAGAGCTGACCTCCACTCAGTGTCAGTATCAACAAATCTTTTGTCTTTTATTTGGAAACATTAATTCCTCATTAACACTGTCAGACCCACAAGTGTCTCCAACTTTACTTTGTTTGGCCATAACTTGCTGCTCAGATGACATCTAACTATATATGTCTCAGACAGCATTGAACAGATATATTTTATATGCCTTTGAAATATATCATATTTTACAGACATAAAATGGTGCCTGCTTCCTTTCTCACTCGGTTACTTTGCTGCAACTACTGAAAGATTCACTGCATCACTTCTCATCAAATCTAGAAAAGTTGCAGTACAACAAAACTAGTAACGAGTTCCTGAAAAGAAAAGGACCACAGAACATGAATAAGAATAGGACAGATGAGAGCAGGAAACTCATAGCAGGCGACAATTTCAGCTTGATACATTATGCTGAAATATATGGATGGAAAAGTAGGCGAAATTGAAATGGGAAAAATGCACAGCTGCTTTATTAGAATGTGACAAAACCAGCAGCCAAGCAAATGGAAGGACAACTGCGTACGATATGAAAACGCAGAATGGAGAGGGGAAATATGTGGAGTGTGAAAACAGTAAAAATATCTGATTTGTGCAGAATGTAAACGTTGCATCTTTGACGGGTTGAGAAAAAACCCTCTATTTGATACAGACGAGGAAAAAGATGAAGAATTAAGCTGAGAAGGAGGGAGGAGGTCAGCGTGGAGGAGGAGAGGGAGGAAGAAAGAGGAGGGAAGAGACAGGACGGAAGGATTAGACGGACGCTGGCAGGTAATCCTGGAGGAGGAGGTCGTTAGTCGGGATCGAGCTAATTAAAATGTGATTTGTGCTACAAGCAGCTTACGGCCTGCTGCATGAGAAGAAACAGGAAAGAAAATGAATAGAAAAAAGGACAGGAAAAGAATAGACTCCTGACACTAATGTAATTTTTAAATGACAATACTGTCCTTTTCTCTCTTCCTGTGAATCCATGGAGGGATGAGCATAGAAGTGCTTTCATTTATTTCCATCTCACAGTACAGATGCACATCAGTTTTATCGATAATGAAACCTCTGAGTTTACTGGCCACACTCTCTGTTTGGCTCTTGGTTGATTGATTAACCATTTAGGTCCAGACTAAAGTACTGAAAAGACAGTTGAACAGGTTTTGATGAAGTTTTGTACAGATGTTGGTCCCTGGAGAACGAATCCACAGCTATAATGATCCTCTAACATCTCCATGAGCGACAGTAATATCTCATCATCTATTGCATGGATTAGAACAAAATCTGGTGGACCATCCTTCATGGTCGCCAACCGCTATGATACTTTTCATTTTTTTCACTTTATGCTTTGCCATGCAAACCTGTTTGCAAACTTTTCATATTTGCTTATTGGTTTACCAATAAAAATGAGCAGCTTTATTTAATTTTATTAAATAAAGTAGCAGACTATTCAGGTAAATTAATAATGTGTCAATAAAGTCTCAACATCAGCTCTGAAATTGCCTGTAAGTATGATGTAGAATGCTTGTGTTGTATAGGAGCTGTCCAGGTAAACCTCACACCTTGTCCAGTTTGAGATGAGAACGCCTCGAGCTCCCCAGAATGAAGCGCAACTGGAATATTACACAACAGATAAATATCACAAGGAAGCTTTACCACCGTCTCTTATTCATTTTCATCAGTTTGATAGAATCCTCCTCCTCCTTCATTTTTCTTGCACTCCTCTTCTGCTTCCCCTTCATCGTCCTCCTCCTCCTCCGTCTCAGTGAGGCAGGAGGATATTGGATTCAGAAATGTTTCTGTGTTGTATTGATTTCTGCTTTCACTTCAGAGCTGCTCAGACGGCTTTGATGTCTGTCTATTTTTGCCAGTGTACATTCAACTTCTTTTCTCCATCTTTTCTTTTAATGATTTACCAGTTGTGGATTTACACTGTGAGGTCCACTGTTAACCAAGCTAATAGAGGCTGGGAGGTCAAAGGTGAGACATCAAGTTACATCATTCCTACAAAAATATCTGTATTTCAGACCCAACCAGACAAATGCATTTTGTATATCCAAAGCCTGATATTGTTCCTCTGTGCAATATATCTCCAAAAACTATTCAGAAGCTACAGTAGCTAGTTGCACCGGTTGCAGTTATTGGCTTTGTCTCAGTCCCTCATGCCTGTTAGTTCCTGTGTCTGTGTTCTCTAATGCTTGTGCACTGGTGTTAGCTGTGGTGTTTGGATGTCTGTAAAATCAGATCACATGATTTGCTACAATGATTCTGATTTCCATAGATGTGAAGCAATCAGTGCTAATAAAAAGTGAGAGGATGAATCTGAAGATTAAAACGCAGACATTGTTCTTTTTATGTACATTTAACTGTAAGCTATTCTGACAGTACAAAAAAAACCACCTTGATAGTAAAAATAAGAAATCACATTTTTTCATTGCTCTGCTGACTGAAGTAGAACGATATAATTGTTTTCTCTGCTGTTTGGAGCTGAATTGGACTGAATGAGCCTGTGAGATTTGGCTAAATAGATTTAAAAATATCCTTAATCACACTGTTGGCATGTGGGGACTGTCAGAAATAACATTAAAGCAAAGGGAAATGTACTAAATGGAAGCTGCAAAGCTGTGATTGTCCTTTAATGGACATTTGTTAAAGTGTGAAATGCTTTTGAATCGGTCCATCATCATCACAGTCGCCCATAAATAAGCACAATGAGCCCCGCTGATGCGGCATCCTGTTGAATTAGCCGCAGCAGGAAGCTGTGACAGACAGACACACAGACAGATTCAGGTCCAGTCTGAGAGGCCGGCCGGTCGGCAGTTATACGGTGAATCGGCTTCCTGTGATCCGCTCGCTGTGATTGGATTAAGCCATCATCTGAGGCAGATGATCTGCCTGTCCACCCACACAACAGGCAGATCCCTGCCACTCCCCCCGTTGCCTAAGCAGATTTGACAGACAATGGTATTATGCCTCCACCACATGTCTTTCATTAAAGTGGATGGGGTGGGAGAGCAGGTAGACAGTAACCAGGACAGACCAGAGCAGCGCTGTGATCTGCATCCACGAGGTGCAGACCAGAAAAACCAGACTGTCTTCCTTATTATTCAGCCTTTTATAAGAAAAGAAAAGGAAAAAAAATATATATATAATATATATTCCATAATGTATGGTTCAAGACTAGCTGTTAAGAGAGAGGTAACTAAACCTGATTTAAGAGGAAAGAACACTGGAACTAAATTCATCACCACCACCATTGGGTCGAACAGTCATGTTGCTTTGTGTCTGCTGAATGTAATAATGAGTGTGTGTGTGTGTGTGTGTGTGTGTGTGTGTGTGTGTGTGTGTGTGTGTGTGTGTGTGTGTGTGCGTGCGTGCGTGCGTGCGTGCGTGCATAAAATATAGCAATAAACACTTTATGACCAGCCAGTTATGGGGGACTACTTGGATGCAGTCTTTTCCATTTGCAGCTGCTCCTCCAACAGGATCTGTGACGTGATGAAGTGGCTGGTCAGTGGGTGGTGATGCAGCGTCATCTCTAGTGTCTGTCTTTTGTTTTCTGGTTCTGTTTCAGGCTGTGTGGTGGATGCCACACAGACAGTTCAGGGGAATTGTAACCAAAGATTTGTATGTTTTGCTCTGATGAGTCAAAATTGCATTTCATTTCCTGGGTCACCCAAAGCCTGGACGACAAATGACTATCAGTTCACCTCATCATTTTTCCCCCTCTCTCTTTTTTTATGCTAACATTGGGAAGTGTTGTTTACATAGCTAATGCTTTACAGTGTTTACACTTTTATTAAATGTCGCCTGCTTGTGCTGCATTGATTGTTTTGATCAATCACATACTGTATGTACCCTTATGTATGGACTAATTACTGCACACACCACTTATGCAGAGAAGGTACTTAGTGTGCAGCAGGAAAAGACCCAAAATTGGAGCTCTGAAATGATTTTGGTCCCTGTTCCTGCAGTGCAGACATACAAAAAAGTGGGTATGACCTCCAGCAGATCGTGCAGCCTGAAAATACTTGTATTTTTACGTACCCACAATAGATAAACAAAAGGGATCTAAATACTCAGCTGTGAAGGTGAGTGTCAGTTAATACTTTTGCATCTTGCTCAGCAGATTGTTTGTGGCTCCTCTCGCTGCTCCAAGCATGCTCTAGAAACCAAAGTTTGGGGAACACAGAGAGTTTCAAACTTTAGGACATGAAAAGAACCAAAATCAATGATAACAGAGACTACTCAGCAGCTGCTGCAGCACCGAGGCCTGCAAAAGTATGTGGACACCCAGCACATGTCATCTGTTGCTCTATCACAAATATAATGTTTTCCTTGGTGTAGCTGTTCAGTGTTCTGGACTGATGAACACAGGAGTCCCAGCAGAGCTGCTGTCCTGTTCTGAACTCCTGACCAACACGAGGACTCGAGCAGTGAGACTGCAGACACAGCATGTTAACATTTTCAACACCTCAACAACTGAACAGTGTTTGTTGATTCTGAGCGCGCTCAGTGAGCTTCCAGCCGAAGGCCGCTGCTTTCATGGCCTTGGCTCCAGAAAATCCCCAGATCCAGCAGAGAGCTTCAGGTAGGACAGCAGGTCCCAGTGGAGGAAGACAAAAGGGGAAGAGTAAAGGCAGGAGAAAGATGAGATGATGACGAGGAACCTGAGAGTGAGATATTTTAAAGGAGGAGGATGTGAGGAAGAGGTGAGAAAGATAAGAAGGCATGTTGAAATGAAGAAAAGGCTTGAAAAGACTTGGATAATGATCATGGAAGAGCAGCACAAAATGGATGAAAAGCAAGGGAAGGCAGAGCAATGGAGAGAAAAAAGAAAGGAGTCAGGAAAAGGAGAATCAAAGACGTGAAATGAGATAGGAGGGAGAGAATGAGGAGAAGGAAAGATGCAGCGAGAGGAAGAGATGGCAAAAGAGTCATTGAGGCATCCGAAAAGAGAAAAAGGTGGGTAATTACGATGATGAGGAAGGGGAACGTTAAAGCAACAGGAATAAGGGAAGATGAGAAGTAGGAGGAGATGGAGAGTGATTATATATGAGAGGGAGGTGGAAAGAATGAAAATGGATCTGATGGTGAAGGAGAAAAATGGGTGAAAAGAGAGAGCACATAATGAAGAGGGAGGAGGAGAAACAGGAGTGAAGTTCAAAGCCGCAGAATCTGGAAAAGGTGGTGTTAATTTGATTATTTGGAAAGGGACGAGAACAAGGAGGAGAAAATGGAAGAATAAGTAGACAAGAAGAGGATAAAGACTTGGAAGGAGAGGGAATCAAAGGGGGAGCGTTTCCAGGGTTTGAGTCCCGAGTTTGTTTTCCCCTCTCGCAGCTCGTCTGCCAGCAGGAGGCGCTGGTCTCACCCTGGATTAGACCATCTGTTAGAGATTTGGCTGCTGACCCTGAAATTGAAACCCCACAGACACACACACACACTCATAAATACACAAACAAGGACCTCTGTTGCGGTTCATTTGCAGCAACAAGCATCATGAGATCCGAGCATATGACACCTGCGTGTCCGTGCATCTACACCAGTTATCCACCTCAGAGCTGATCTCATTCGTCTGTTAGCCACTGCAGTCTTTTCCTGCATCATGTATTTGCACAGAGACTACAGTCTCCTTCCATAAAGCCTCCCTGTTGTTTAAAATCATTGTCTATGATTTATATAAGAGCTACTCCAAATGTAACAAAAACCCTTACAGGTCAGCAAACTGTAAATGCGTGGTCCATCATAACTATGGCCACTAGTGGGCACTGTCACGTAGATGGAAATGTTTTGGGGAAAGTGAACTTGTCTCATGAGACTGATTTTGTTCATTTGTATATGAGTAGGTTGCTCTTGTGTTGGTGTATTTTTAAAGGGTGATGCCAGTGGCTGTACAACAGTCTATATCTATATATATATATTCAAACCAAGCTCACGCCTGTCTGTGCACACACACAAACACAGTCTCTGTAGTGTCAGTACACGTTAGCAGCAGGAACATCCGTCATGGTGCTGGCAGGCTACAGCATCACTGAGGACCGGAGGTCAAAGGACAGAGGTCAGGGTGGGAGACAAGGACAGAGCCTAGGGCCTTATACACAGTTACATACACGTACACACATACAGTGCGTTTGCCCCTGATGTTATGGTCACCTCCCCTGCAGCAGAACAGTGTTTCCTCCCCCAGAGGACGACAAAGTCAGAACTCAACAACCTTCCCTCTCTTTTTCTTTATTTGCCTCCTCTGTCCTTTCCTTTTCTTCTCTCCTTACCTTTCCTTCTTTCTTTACCTCTTTATTTTCCTCATTTTCAAGCATTGTTTCATTTCTTTTCTTCTTTTCCCGTTTTTCCCATTCTTCTCTTCCCACGTACCTTCTTCCTTCCATGTGTCTCTGTCCATGTCTTTATTTGGTTTATTCATGGCTGAGGCTCGTTAAGCTCGTTAGCCGCAACGTGTAGTCGAGCCACACTGACATCCGTCTCTTTCACACCACCAGTGTCTCCAGAGAGAGAAGGGAGAGTCGGGCAGCTGTCCTGCCAGATGTGCTTCAGCTCTCCTTCTCTCTCTAGTCAGCTGGTTGTGTGTTCTGTAAACTTTGGTTTGTCTTGACATCTGTCAGTGTTAGCTATGAATACTGTTTTATCTGTGTTATGAAGAAACACCGTAGGTGTGTATGCTTGTTATGCTATCATTTGAAAAAGGAGAAATAGAAACATCTATAATGTGTGTAGTACATGATGTAAGACTGACTGTAAATACTCGCACACATTTTATCGCTTGGTATCTGTCCATGTCTGTGTGCCACCCAATCACGCTGTTCTAGATGTGATAATAAAGTTCTGCAACTCCACCCATAAAAAAATCACGATCATAACTGGTTTAAACCTGGTGGAGCTCCCCTTTAAGGGCGTCCCCCTGAGCAATGCTGCACTTCTTCTAGAGCTGCCGCTAATTTCAGATTGCTGCCTTCCATTGGTGCTTCTGGAGTTCACACTGGCTCTCCTCTTCGCTCTCTCGAAGGCAACCTTTCAATTTGAATTTCATTTTGGGGAAAAGAACAAAGTTTAAAATCTGGTGAGTGGGGCAGGAAGTGAGTCATGATTTTGTTGGTGCGTCAGACAAACTCCCGTGTTTTCAGCGGGCTAGCGGGCATTCAGTGGAATGATACACTGTGGCACTCATCCCAATTCAGGGGGTTTACTGCACCTCAGGAATTTCTTAAACTTACACTAAACCAGCTTAATACAGCTGCCTCTGCCATTCTTATCATCATAGAGGAGGAACTACTTTGTTTGGAACTGTTTTCATTGGTGGATTGATACAGTGGATTGCTGTCAGTGATATGGATTATGGGACATGTAGCTGTATATGCTGGCAGATGTTTCTTTGTAGATTTGATGTTGTACAGTTGTGAGTTGTGGTGTTGCATGATTTTTTTTTGTTTTTTAACAACATGAAAATAAAAGGAGGAAATGCTTCTCTTTGCTCAGGAACACCAACTCTCACTTAAAGCTGACAGCTGTGTGTATGTGCGCATATGTTTTATTTCTATTGTATGTGGTGACATTCCTTAAGTAAAGGAAGTTAGGTGTCATCGTGAGGAAATACAGTGGTGTGTGTGTGTGTGTGTGTGTGAGAATTATTTCTTTCAGATATCTCACCTTTCTGACAGGAAGTCAATTTCCTATTTGCAGTTTGTACCGGCAGTGATTGGTCCAGTCTGAGTTGATTTGTCTTCATCAGAACCAATCAGACCCCCCCCCCCAAGTGAACAAGCACACTAAGATCACAGGTTAAAACCAATTGATCATCTGACCTTCAGCTGGCACCCTACCACAGACTGGCAGCACTTTATTCTGCATCTGTAGCTTCATATCTGCATTTTGGTTGACTTCAGTGACGTGTGGATGTGTGATCATGCGTTTCTTCTTGCAGTGAAAATTTCTCCAGAGAAGAAAGAAAGAAAAGAGCTTTTTCCTCGTCTGTGGTAGTAGAAACCTTCACTATTCATCACTGTCATTAGAGCCTCTGAATATTATTCTGTTTTCTGCTTCTCTCTTTGTGTTTCTATGTGTGTGCGTGTGTATATGAAGTGGCTCAACTCTATCTGGAACTGAAACACATTCAGCAGCAATACAGCAGCTATTTTCTCCTCTGTGCCTGACCTAATTGTGGGCTCATTCGACCAACTGCTGAGTTTGTTTGGACGCTTCTTTCTGTGCTCAGAGCCCCCGCTTAATGTCCATACAGAGCTCATTAAAGCAGAGGAAAAGCCTGCCATACACACAGACCCACACAGTCAGAAAGATAAGTGACTCCTGGTGGATAGGAGACGTACTGTGTTTAAAGATTTTGTTTAAAAAATCTGCTCTGATTTTTTATTTTTTTTTTATTTTTAAGAGATGTTTTTCTGGGGGGTTACTCCCTCACTCTGAAAAGCTTTTTGAAGGAAATTTTACAGCAATAATTATCTAGCTTTTCTTTTTATGTCCTTGTTTGCCAGTTGCCTTGTGAGGAAGCTGTATTCTAGTGAAATTTGTGAGTCCACGATCACAGAGCATGTCTTTTTAGGATTTAAGCTAATACACTTGCATCCAAACTGCTGTAGGTTCGGACAAATCAGCATCCTCTGGAAAACTACTGAACAATAAGGTCAGAGCAGTGGCTCTGCTTTAGATGTGACAATAGATGGTTCATGGATTTGCCTAAATATTTACTGCACCACAAAAACTGATGTTTAAGCACATCTGCAAAGTTTGCCCATGAGTTCACTGATCTGATTGGCTGGTGCCGTTCACTTGCTAAATATGTTTTTAATTCTTGCACTTCCAAGATTGTGTGCATTATCTTACATTTTTTATTTGACAGGAAATCCATGAAACCATAACTTTAATGACAATCACTAATTAGGAGCTATGCAACAGTTGTAAAGGTTCTTTTATTGATGTAAAAACAGATTTGCTGCTGAGTGGAAACCAACACACAACTAGTTGATTTCGGTTTTTACACCTCAGCATTTAATTTATTTGGAAACTTTCTTTGCAAACTCTCATGAGTGTCTTTGCTTCCCACATGCTCAAGAAAGTGTGCATTAACATGTCAGGAAAAACATCCCCTCTTTAAATATTATAAGTGTATGACTATGATAAGCATGGTCTGATGTATAAAAGCTACAGTTTTAAATGTCCTTTGTGATAGTAGTCGTTTGAAAAAAACGCTTTCTGGAGCACAGGAATATTTTTTCCTGCACCGCATTTGGCTTCTGGATTAATCCACATTAGACTTTATAATATATGATTTTTGCACACTATGAAAGTTATAATATCCCTACAATACCCCAGCTCTTGTCCACGTGTACACGCAATCAACCCTAGGAGTAATCTGAGGTGTCTACAGAAATACAAAGGTATTCATTTCAAGCATAGTATTAGTTCAGACAGGCCACAAAGCCAGGCTCATTCCTGGCAGATCTCCTCCTCCCGTTGCCACCCCACACGGTTGAGCTGATGCCCTTTTAACCTTCCAATTGGCTATTTTTCCTGTGCCTCTGCAAGCCCCCTTGCAACCCACCTCCACCCCTTTCCATCTGTCAGTGTCACATCATTTGTGTCTGATACCTGCTCTGTTCTGTACAGGTGTTGGTTTTGCTCATGTGACCAAACAATCTTCTCTTGATGCTGGTCCTTTCTTAAATGTAATGTATTTGTTTTGTCTTAAAAACCAAAATATTCTCCCACAGACATGTTTCATCACACAGTATTTGTATTTACACTGATATTCACACTATTTGAGGTGCCCTTTACACTCTAAAATTTGACAAGTTGACCTTACTTAAGAAAATCTTGGAAACCGATTGCCCTGAAAAATGTAAGTAAGTATAACTATTAAGTCTTATGTTTGTTTACTTAAAATATACTTGTTCTGTGTACTTAATACCTTGTTGTGTCAACTTAATCGTGTTAAGTTAAATTAACTTAGTTTAGTGAAGTTGTTTCAACTCAGAAATAGGAAGTAAATTAACCTGTTCTTAACTTAGCTACATCATGTTAGTCCAACTTACATGAACAGTACAGTTTACTCAGCAGACTCTAGGAAACCGATTGCCTTAAATGAATGAAGTAACTACAACAAAACATGATGAGTTCACAAGGTTCAATGTTTTATTTTTAACAAAATACTATCCTCAGCTTCTTAACAAAAGGCCAATGTGGCCACACATGAACAAATACAAAACTAGTCACGTTTTTACCCTTCCACAGGGCTCAATAACAGTAATACCAGAAAGATGCTTAAGTCAGCTTACAGGCTGAATGAGCAGCAACTGAAACAGTTTATTTTGAACTGTAACAAGTAGGCACTCTAGCACTGTAACATTTAAAAAAGTGATTTAAGTAGTTATATATGGAGGACAGATTCTGACATACTTGGCAATAAACAGAAATAAATAAATAGCTTGATGAAGTAATTCATGTGCCAAACATCGCATCCAACAAATACAAAATAAGAACTTTACCAACTTATTTGATAATACAGTGCAAAAAAAAAAAAAATCAAATTAAAATATGATAGTAAGTTAAAAAATATCATATTAAATGAATACACAATATGAAAAAACATAGAAATACAAATAATGGCATTAAAAAAAGAAACCAGACTCAGCATCAGCCTCTGAATGAAGTCAAAGGTGTTTTTGGACAGTCAGGATGGAGGGCACAGGTCAGCCCAAATATGAGGCAAACAGCATGATCAGTGTCAACCATGACAATTGTACCTTCCAGAATGATAACATGCTGGATGGTTCAAGGTGAAGAGCATTCGGACCTGGTTGCTGACTGACTTCAGGAATAACAGGCAATAATCCCACAGGAACCTGGGTGAAGTCTGCCACGGCATCTGAATCCTGTGGATATTAAGAAAAAAAAAAGAGAAAAAAAAGAATAGGGTGAAAATCTTGATTTCCAAGTGCAGAACCTCTAACAAACCAAATTGCAATACGTACAAAAGAGGCATTGTAGAAGTCTCTTTCATCACCCCCGAGGAAGTCATAACCAAACAAAGAACGGCTCTCACTGGCCGCTTTTCCACCGACGGGGTTCTGGTGCCAGTATTTGAACCGTACTGGGAAACTTGGAGACCAATAAATGTCATCACTGACTGCAAGAATGAGCTATGACACTGACCCTGAATAAACTCAAACCCTCACGCTGGATGAACATGGATTGACTCTGAATGCTGAACAGAAATCCCATAATGCAAAGTCATTTCATATGAATGTATTTCACTGCAGAATGTTATTCTTGGATGGATCCAGTCTTTCTGTGTGACCGCTGTTAGAGATACAATCAATAACGTTACCTTCTTTAACCTGTTGTCTGACATCATAACCAAATATTTCTGATGCTGCTTCACCTGCCTGAACTCAATTAATCAATAACATTGGAGCCATTGTGCTCTGACTCAATCACCATTTCACACGATGCTCAAGTGCTCGATGTGAAGCATGAGTCATCACACTAACTGCTGAGCACACGCACAGAGCAGGATTTCTCCTGGCCTCTACACGCTTTAGATAACAGAGCTGCTGAAGAGGAGGCGTTCACGTTAAAAGGATTGGGCTGGCAGGGGTTGGCATGGTGACCTCTGCAAAGGCAGCCCTCCAAAAGTTTTATCTTCTTTTTTTTTGAGATGAAAAGATCTTTTTCTGTTTCCCTTTTCTTTCCTTCAAAACTGGAGCGTAAGATGGTTGAACTCAAAAGGCTTGAGATCAGACAGAGAAAGCAGCTGCCGAGACGGCGGCGGTCTGTGAGCAAATCAGAAAGTTTAAAAAAAGAAGGAGTAAAGGAAGATGAACAAAGCGAGGTGCGAGCCGCCACTGGGTCAGAGTCGGTCCCGCCCCCAGATTGTGTTGTCTCTTAGCGAAAGGCGTCGGTGAGGTCACAACGTGCCCACAGCTTAGCTTATTGTCTGACTTCACTTTGCAGCTTAGCTTCAGTGCACATCCACACACAGTAAATGAAGACCTGGCTTTTTGTTCGCGCTCATGTGTGTGTGTGTGTGTGTGTGTGTGTGTGTGTGTTGCTGGGGAAGGATTAGAAGGGGGGTGTCTAGGGGACAATGAAGGTGTATTGTTGTAATATTGTACACATGAGAAGATGTAGTTCACTGAACTTCCTGTTTCCTGTTCCCGCCGGTTTCACATGGAGGCTGGATATGAAAGAACTAGGCTGAAGTAGCAGCGTTTATGACAATACATAAGCACATATACTGATTCTGATACTGCTGATGAAGGCATTGCAAGAACTGTAGTAAAACAGTGTCACAGTTGGAACCAAATATATCCCTGCATGGCATACCTTTGTGTTCAAATGTGTAAAATATGTATGAATTTAGCTTCTAGGTCAGAAAAATGAATCAAACACAGAACTGCCTTAAACCTGCATTCTATTTGAAGGCCACTGGATGGCGATAACTGTGGTTGCAACAAAGACTTGTGGTCCTGTAAGAGTCTACAGGAAAATGACTTTTTGACTTGACCTTTCCTGCTGAGTTCACGGGCTCAGTCACTTGTTTAGAGTCCAGAAATGAAGTCTGTTTTTTAAAATTTTGATCATATATTTTTCAAAACAGAGGATTATCAGTGGTGTCCTCATAAGCTTATGACTTATGATTGACATGCTTTTAGCCAATGAGCAAACAGCTTCACAGTCAGACCCACCCTTCCTCGTAACTTCATTTTTAAAAAGATTTTTTGCTACCAATATGGCAATAGCAGAAACATTACAGACATCAACATTTCAAAACGGGATTTCAGAAACCATAATGATGTCATAGTAGCTACGTTCATCTTCCATATGCCATCTATGAGTCACGCAGAACCAGCTTCAGCCTGCCGGCCAAATATAAATGGTAGCTGTAGCCACTGTGATATAATTTATTAGTTTCTTGGCCATGCATTTTGAAGCTACAACATTAGCATTTTGGCCAGTGACGTGTTATGCAGCCACACACGATCATATTCGGAGGTGAAGAGGGAGTGCAACGGTATTAGCTAATGCTAACTAGCTTGACTAGCTGCACCCATAGGCTCTATTGGTGCACCAAACAGATAAATCTGATTAATATTTCTGACTAATAAAATATTAGTAAAATAATTTCATATCAGATTACCTGTTAAAAGGTTCCAACAAGTACAGTGGAGAGTCCAGTTCAGAGACATGAATTAGATGGACTGCTATCAGCTAGAATTGCCTGCGTTGGCACATCTGTTAATCAAAGTGTCTACATCACTAACTTCAAGCCTATAAACAGTATTCAAATACATGCTATATAATAATTAAAACAAAAAAGAAAAAAAAACTCTTTATTGATCCCACAAAGGGAAATTTTTATGTTACAACAGCAAGAAAATATTACACTCTACAATAAATAAACAACAAGTGCGAGTAGAAATGTCACAGGCACAAAGTGCAAAACTATACATATACAACAGTGATACAAACAAAATGAATAAAATGTGAAAATGTAGGTAAAGAAGAGTAATACAGTACTAAGACTGACATTGTGCAACAGGGTAATACACATTGTATTAATAAATAATATGTACACTAGGAATCTGAAAGACAACTGCAAGAAGATATAATACAAATATATGTGTGTGGGATCTTATGTCCTGACAGGTGTGTTCACCTGTCACAGAATGAAGACTTATTATACAGTTTTATGGAGAACAGTAAGAATGATTTCCTGAAGTGTTCTTTATGGCAGCGAGGTTGAATCAGTCTGAGGGAGAAGGAGCTCTGCTGCCTCAGCAGTGTGGAGTGGAGTGGCTGTGATGGGTTGTTGATAATGGCAAGCAGCTTGTTCAATGACATCCTGTCCCTCCAGGACTCAAACACCTCCAAATTCAATTCAATTCAAATCAAATCAAATCAAATCAAATCAAATCAAATCAAATCAAAGATAACAAAGACCCCCCCCCCCCCCCCCCCCCCCCCCCAAAAAAAAAAAGACAGCAAAGCAGAATGCACTTGCTACAACGGACTGGTAGAAGATGTACACGTTAAAGGATCTAAGCTTCCTTAGAAAGTACAGTCTTCTCATCCCCTTCCTATACGCAGCATCCCTGTCGGTCCTCTATTCCACTCTGTCATTCAGGTGAACGCTCAGGTACCTGTAGCTGTCTACTGTTTCCACCTTCTCTACCATGATGCTGATGGCCTTAGTCACAGTTTTTTCCTCCAGAAGTCAGCCACCATCTCTTTTGTCTTACTGACATTCAGGAGGTGATTTCTTCTGGACCGCTCCACACAGCTCCTCACAGCTCCTCACAGCTCCACACAGCTCCTCACAGCTCCTCACAGCTCCACACAGCTCCTCACAGCTCCACACAGCTCCTCACAGCTCCCTGAACTCTGACTCCTGCCCACACTTAATACACCAACCACTGCAGTGTCATCAGAGAAGACAGAAATTATCCAGAGACCGAAACAATTTTCTTTACCAGCCCATGAACATGTTCATTTTATGGCAGTACCTGGGCAGTTTGACATGCAAGTTTTTGGAGATGGACCCAATTTTGGCCTTTCATGGCCAGTTGACTACAGTTTTTAGCATTTTCACATTGGCTTCATTATTTAGCCCCAAAGGTCAGACTTCCCTTTAACCACAAGAAGAACCAAGAGTCCTAATTTGGGACTCCCAATTCTGGTATTTAAAATTATAAACTTAAACTGGAATTGCACAAAGAAACAGAAGATGTGGAAATGGCAACTCTTTTTCAATTTACTAAAAAAGTTCACTGGTGAATGCTATTCCTACTTTGCTTTTGCTGTCTGAAACTTTTTGCAGAATACTCTACTGGCGCCGCTCAAAAAGTTAGAGATGTCAAAATATAGAAACACAAAGAATGTGGTGATCTCCCATTCATTCATTTTCTATGAGAAGTACTGAATCACTGGAAAGGAAAAAAATACCTCTTGCTGTGAGGAAGGAACAGAAACCGACTGTAACCGGCATCAAGTCAAACCCTGAGAACCAATCTCATTTCAGAATTACATTTTACCTGTTTACCTCTCTCCTAGACATCTCCATATCTCTCGCGGTATGAAATGTCAAGGAGAGAAGACAGTGGACCTTTTAACCAGATTGTTTCATGCAGTTTTGTGAGAGTGAGCCTGAGGAATGGAGAAAAAGTGCACGGGATAAAGCTGATGAGCCATAGCATGAAGATCTGGGAAAGAGTTGTTTAAGGGAGGTTAAGAAGGGAGGTGACAATCAGTGAACAGCAGTATGGCTTCATGCTGAGAAAGAGCACTACAGGTGCAATGTTGGGTTTGAGAGTGTTGATGGAGAAGAGTAAGAAGATCAGAAGGAGCCTCACTGTGTGTTTGTGGCTCTAGAAAAAGCAGGTGATGGGGTACCAAGAGAGGATCTGTGGTACTGCGCAAGGAAGTCAGCAGTGGTATAGAAGTATATATGTGGACAGAGACAGCGGTGAGGTGTGCAGTAGGAGTGACAGATGGGTTCAAGGTGGGGGTGGGATTACATCAGGGATCTGCTTTTCAGTAGTGAGGGACAGGCTGACAGATGAGGTCAGGCAGGAGTCTCTGTGGACTATGATGTTTGCAGATGACAGTGTGATCTGTAGTAAGAGCAGGAAGCAGGTGGAGGAGAGTCTTGAGAGGTGGAGGTAAGCTCTGGAGAGAAGAGGGATGAAATGTCAGTAGAACTGAGACAGAATCCATGTGTGTGAATGACAGGGAGACAGCAGAAGTGCGAAAGGGAAGATTTACAAGATGATAGTGAGACCTGCTCTGATGTATGGTTTGGAGATCGTGGCACTGACAAAAAGACAGGAGGCCCACCTGGAGGTGGCAAAGTTGAAGATGTTCATTGGGAATGACCAGGACATGGACATGATTACAAATGAGTCCATCAGCTCAGGTTGAGCAGTTTGTAGACAGAGTTAGAGAGGCAAGGCTGAGATGGTTTGGACATGTGCAGAGGAGGGATAGTGGATATTTTGGACTAAAGATGATGAAAATGGAGCTGCCAGGCAGGAGGAATAGAAGAAGACCTCAGAGAAGATTCATGGAGGTGAAGGTGGCATGGGAACTACATCATTGGTGTGAAAGAGGAAGATGCTCAGGATAGGATGAGATGGAGACAGATGACTCTGCTGTGATGACCCCAAAAGAGAGCAGCCAAGGGAAGCTTGCTGATACTGAAGGAGCATATCTGAAGGTCTTATATATAAAACCCTGAATCTTGTTTATTTTCCTTTTGTTAACAAAGACTTGGTTCTGTCCTTCTGGTCATCAGGCTCTTTGGGTCACTCTGTTATGGCTCCACCCACCCTGCAGAGATGTGTTAGAATAAATTCAGTCTATGGGATTAAGACTAAAAAAACCCAAAAAAAACAACCAAATCACAAATGTGACTTCATAACATATCTACATACTGTAGAGGCTCAAGAAATGGCTTCATTTCCTCTGCCTCTACAGTGGGGGATCTGAAAGTGTCCCCTAAATCACGGTCCAGCTTTGTCTCATCATACGCTGACTGGCTGAGTGTCTGTCTGTCTGCTATAGAGTGTTTTTTAAAAAAAGAAGCTATAAGTCAAAGTGGGAGCAGAAGAGCTAAAAGTGATTTGACCAAAGGAAAAAAAGAATGAAGAAGAAAAAGTGGAGAACTGAGAGAAAGCAGAACACTTAAGAGAGAAAATCGACTTTGAAAAATGAGAAAGAGGGAGCGGCGGGTCAGAGCTGCACCAATAAAGCGAAAAGAAAGATAAAAGATTCAGCCTTGGCAGGAGAAACTGAGGCGTTTTCCTGAGAGCTCTTCAGCCCGGTGGACACATCCAGCTTCCCTCGCCGCTCTCCCACAGCCATTTAACTGATTTAATTCTCCAAAATGGAGTCTCTCTGTCAGTCTGAGCAGTTTTTTTCTCAGCTGTCACATTTGAGACGCTCTCCTCAGCCTGTTCCACAGTAAATCTGTTTAACAGCAGCACATAAAAAAACACATAAATTCAAAGGATGAGATACGTAAAACAGCACAACAAGCATGCCAGAACCTAATAAAGACTGCAATTCAGCTGACTACTCACAATGTTACCCAATGCAATGCAATAAGCTAATGCTAACTGATGAGGTGCTATGAGCAGACAGGCTATAGATGATACCAAGAAAGGCTTAAGGCTGACAGATGACAGATATCTGATGAGTCAGTCAGAGCTCATCAGTGAAGTTAAATTTAAAGAAACTCAGATAACTGGCCCAATTCTGACACTGACAGGAAGTGGCAGAAAAGTCTGAACAGGGACAAAGTATGCAAGAATTATTAGGAATATTTGCCTAAATTAAGCTGAACGTTGGTTACTGTGAGAATGTAGTAGGGGGAGAAAAACTAGACACAGTAATTGCCATGTTACTCTGAAAACACGTGTTTCTGCTGAAAAACAGTAAATGAGATGGTGAACAGTAAGTCCCTGACTAGACAAAGCGTGTGGAACGTGGAAGCTGAAGGACAGCAAGTGTCTGCACTGTGTTGTGTTTGTCTCGTCTGTCAGCCTTGCAGGTGAGGTCTTCATTTGGAGACATATCTGCTCAAAGTAAACATTTATTTTTCTTTTAAAGGTAGACGTGTTCTGGATCTGGATTTTGTCATGTATTCATTGACTGTCAGGTGGTTGTTTGGGAGTTTGGGTAAAAGTTCACTTCAAGTGTTTTTTGACGTTCCTTGTCTGTATCATCCTGACGAGCTTCATAAAGAAAACAGATATGTATTTATCACTTATATTTTAGGGTTTCTTTGTCCTTTAGTTCCCATATTTTGGAAATTAAAACTCATTTGGTTTAAGATGCTGTTTCCACTGGTAATGGTGTCGTTTTGATAGCGTTTCAGCCTTCCGTTTACACGATAGCGTTTCATAAACGATCTGCGTTTACACAATGACACGTGAAATGATGAAAATTATGTAGTTCCCATGCCAGGCCACAAGTTGGCGTTGGTTTTCTCTTTGCAAAGCTTTTTTACGCAAGACGCGCATGCGTGGAGGGACACAGTAGGAAGCGCGGCAAATTGTTCATTACAGTGAACCCTCGTTTATCGCGGGGGTTACGTTCCAAAAATAATTATGAAATATTATACAGTACTATAGAAGGACACCAAAGATCAAAACCTGTTTTCAAGCCGAACACATTCTGTGCTGGACAGAGACGAGGGACGGAAGAGATTGATTGACAGCCAATCAGGACGCAGAACACGATGCGCGTTCATACACTGTTAAAAAAAAAAAAAAAAAAAAAAGCATAAAAACTGCACTAAAAAAACAGCGTGAAACAGCGAGGCCACGAGAGGTGAAGCCCGTTATAACGAGGGTTCACTGTACTTACAAAACGGCCAATGTGAGAGGTTTTGTGTGGCCTGACGATGAGGTTGGATCACTGGTGCACACAACGTTGAATTACAGAACGGTAAAAACACAACAAAAGCACAAGAAGCACTCGTGAACCCGCGAGTACTGTTTATCAATTTGCGCATTCACGGAAAACTGTGGCCGTCGCAACCATAGTACGCATGTGTGAGTCACCCGTTTTCAAATCACCCCGGTTTCAAGTGTTTACACGAGAACGCAGGCCGGTGCGTTTCTGAAACGCTCCACTCTGGACGCCGTATCCGAAACACATCGTTTTCACTCCGTTGTCGTGTAAACGGAAGGGCGAAACGCATCAGAACGACGCCGTTTTCATTTTGAAACGGTGTCGTGTAAACGGGGCCTAAGTCTCTGCAAGTTAATGTTTGAAGGCTACTGGCAGCAGTTCTTGCAAATTGAACCATTTAGTGAAGTCATGGTCAAACCACTGGAGTCTAGCGCATCGAGTGCAGGACAAAAGGACGAGCCACTCAGAGAGTCAGCAGACCCCACATGTGCATTGTGTTTATTCTATTGTGGACAGTGTGAAAAGGAAGCCTGGAACTGTGAATAGAGCACACTGCTGGATAGCGACCGTTGCATTATCACAGGCCTGACAGACAGAGAGAGGTGTTGAGCCATACTGCCACTTTACTTACCACTGAAATTTCTCCTTTATGCTTCTATACAGTGCTTTTCATGAAGGTATGTGCCTTTCCACCTTTTTATATTCTCTATTATATGTTCCTGCTGCTGCTGGAGGCTCACCGACTACAGAATCTGCAGGCTAATGCAGAGAGTTCCTCTGCCTGTGTTGAGGCTGTGTTAAAAGGGGTCTTTATGTCAGTTCCCTCACCATCTGAAGTCCTGAGAGAGCCTCGGGGACACTGGAAAACAGACTGTGAAAACACTCCGTAATTCATATTCAGCAGTTTGGTTTTGCAGATACATTTTCCTTTGATGTGATTTCCATTGTTAACCCGCTCATATAATAGGATCGTGTTCAGATTTTTTTCAGGAAAAGATGATGATGAGATCAAATAGTACCTCAGAATGTCTAGCCTTGTGACCAGTAAGCTATTTTGTAACATTATTATATAATTTATCCATATAGTATAAATAATACACACAGCACATTCCACAGATTTTAAAAACAGGCTTCAAGTTTGAAGATATTGCATGTAATATGTTGCTTTGTTATTTCACAGTGTAGTCTCCAAGGAGAGCTTATGGTGGTTGGTAACTCTATCCTAATGCTGTGGAAAGGCATTTAGAATCTCACTTGCAGATGAAATGTAGATCTTCCTTCTCATATCACTCCAGTTCCTAGTTTTAACGTATGAATTAGGTCCCCCTCTTATGTCCAGATTAGGTATATCCCTCCCATTCCATCTATCCATTCATTCATCCATCATCACCACCTCAGCACCACAGACATTATTTCTCCTTCCCATCACTGTTGAGTTTAATTAAGCCCCCTTTCCCCCAATGGCTCCAGACTCATCATTCAGAGTGTGAATCAGTTGATAAAATCTAACGGCTGATGGGGTGGTGAGCAGGGAAGTTTATCCACTTTACATATTGCCTAAGGGTTGCTGTTTTATTTCCCCAACCCTCTTCAGCAAGCTCCATCAGAACTCTTTTCTGATGTGTACTTGTTTTTCCCCTTTTCTTGAAAAGGGCTGTATTTGACAGTCTATTTTGACCCTCGCTCTGCTGTCCTGAAAGCTTGCAGGTCAGTGTTTTACTTCAATAGATGTGAGTGTCCTTGTTGGAATGTCTTCTCTTTTCCTTCCTCACGTTTCTTCACGTGTGATTTCTGACTTTGTTGACGTTTAAAGGCCAAAAGTGCCTTTCAGTCACTAGTATTGTTATTTTACTACAACCGTTGGTTTTTCTTTGATTGTAGGGCCGCTCCAAATTGAGGACAGTTCCAGTCCGATGCGGTGTTTAGGCCGTAGACTGGGACAGAGGGGACTTTTAGGTTAAATTATGTTCCTGGCCATTTCTTGACTCTCAGAAGCTGTCAGCAGAGAGCACAGACAGCAGCCAAATTGGTTTTACATTTGGATTATTTTGTAATCAAACTGAATGTTTTTAATGTATGATTACTTGATTACTTTTGTTATAGATTGCATTTGAAGCTGTGGGATGATAATGGAAAAGTGAAAAACAGAGCTTGTCCTTAGGTCCCTGTGGAGCATGTGACGGAGTCATCCACCACTAGTTTTTGTCTTTGTGTTTGTGACCTCCTGCCTGCTCTGGCTCCACAGTGACCTCTAACCTTTTTTGCTGAAACACAGGAACTTTGTCTTAATCTTCAAAAGAAAACAAAGAAATGAGGAAGCAAACAGCAGCATGCGCTGACTGCATACAAAGTAGCTCAGGGTAAAAAATACAATCGTAAGTCGTCCTTGAAGGATAAACACATATTTATCATTTTCACTTTTTTGGACCAGGGTGGGATAGCGCTGAGATATTGTTTAGTATCTTTTTCTGAGTAAAGCAAACAAGTGTGGAGGTGTTCGGTGAGTGGCGTGTGCCTGTTCTCAGAAATTCATTTCTCATGATTTGTACGAAGACCAGATTACATATGTATTATATTCATAACTAGAACACCTGATCTTTGACGTTCATGTTTCTGCTGTTGGATTTCATGAAATCATGCAAGGAATTTTTTAAATTTTTATTTAGTGCTTCCATTGCAGGGCCTTTTTGTCCTTCTAGTTAACAACTCAAAGTTAAAGAACAAAAAGAAAAATCCACAGCTCTCCTCTCAGGAATATTTTGAATAGCCTTTAGTCGAGGTTTGAATGTTTGACTGTTTGAAGCTTTGTTCTCAGAGGAAGGCTGGTGTTTAAATGCTGGAGACAGTTTCATGTTTTTAAACTTGCTCTTTGAACAGAAGGATTGACTTAAGGCTTCATAACCTTTCTCTATGAACAGAACCTTGGTGTTTGTTTGCCCAATACAACCCAGCTTATCTGCAGCAACGGCAGCTATCTTGACTTTAAAAACTCATGAAGTGCTGCATGCTTAGTCTGCTTTAGATGCGCCAAACGGATTTTAGAGAGCGAAAAGTACGAAAATGGAAGACATAAATTTCAGAATAGGAAATCTGTCACTTTGAGGTTCCTGATCAGTTCCCATTACCTGCACCGTGGTCTGTGGTCTACACAGAAATTCATAAGCCCAGTCCAGTTACCCGGGAGTTCTGTTCATGTTGTAATGTTAGAACTGTGTGGCTCCCCTGGATGGATTTATGCCACTAAAGCACTTTATCGTGAAGAAACAGATAACCTCTCTGGGTGCTGTTTCCAGCAGTCCAAAGATGTGTGCTCTGTTAACTGGTGATTCTAAATTGATCATAGCTGAGGATTTGAGCACGTCTGTCTGTGTCTGTGTGGACTGGTAACTTGACCAGGATATGCCCCATTCCCTCCCCTTTTGGATGAGCAGTAGAAGATAGATGGATAGATGTCCCATCATTTTTTTTTATCTAACATTAGCCAAATATTTCTAGTGCCAAATGCAAGCCAAGCTGTAATTACATTGCGAACAGAGTCTTTTAATGTTGATGCTCGCTGCAAATAGAGTTTCCTTTGAAGAGCCAATTCAGTTCTAGTGAAATGAAATAATGAACTGTTTACCAAGCTGTCTACTTTTGTTCTGCTTGCACCTGAACAATGTGACTAGATGGAAAGAAACTTCCCATTTTATCTCATTTGCTTGCTGAAACAATAACAGCAGCAACAGCCTTAGCTAGGTAGCTCTTAAATATGTGCTTGAATAAAATGATAATGTCGCGCTAAAAGACTGAGGTTGAAGTACTGAACTGAAATTCTCACGGCTCAGAAAGTTGCAGTCACGGCAGATCACTGCAACTTTCTGGGCCTGGATTTGTTGGAGGTTAAAAGGAAGACTGCTGCTAAGCACTGCTCAATGTTAATGATCTTTTTGATTCTCTCTCTAACTGTACAATAAACACACTTTGAGATGGCGTTTGAGAAATGGCACTCTATCAATAAAATAAAATTGAGACTTCTATTGTATTGTATATGCAGATTTTACTGATATCAACCTTTTGAATTCACTTCATGTTTTTAAAACAAATCTAATTTCTGCTCTTCTATCACTTTTTGAATCTTTAATGGTCCTGTATGACATCTCACTCAATAGTGGAGTTTTTCTTCTTCTTCCCACAATCCCCTTGGTTCCCTGATTTGAGGGCCACTTCAAAAGTGTTAAGGAGACATACCAGGTCAGGGTGGCAGCTGTCGATGTAGTGCCTCCATTTTTTTCCAGTACAGCCACAGTCTGATGACCACTGAGCACCTCCTCTGGTGTAGTTTGAGTTTAAGGGCCTTACTAAAGGGCACTTTAAATGAAGTGAGGACAAGTGGCTTTCTTTTACTTTCAACAGGCAGATTTTTCAAATCAGTCACAGTGGTCACAAACCTGCTTCTCTTAGGTGCCGTTTACACGAGACCGTTTTCATTTTGAAACGGTGTCGTTTTGATGCGTTTCGGCCTTCTGTTTACACGACAACAGAGTGAAAACGATGCGTTTCAGAAACGGGGTCCAGAGTGGAGCGTTTCAGAAACGCACCGGCTTGCGTTCTCGTGTAAACACTTGAAACCGGGGTGATTTGAAAATGCTTATGGTTGCGACGGCCACAGTTTTTCGCGCACGCGCAAATTGATAAACAGTACTCGCGGATTTACGAGTGCTTCTTATGCTTTTCTTGTGTTTTTACCGTTTTGTAATTCAGTGTTGTGTGCCTCAGCGATCCAACCTCATCGTCAGTCCACACAAAACCTCTCACATTGGCCGTTTTGTAAGTAATGAACAATTTGCCGCACTACCTACTGTGTCACTACGCGCATGCGCGTCTTGCATAAACAAACTTTGCAAAGAGAAAACCAACGCCAACTTGTGGCCTGGCATGAGAACTACATCGTTTCCATCGTTTCACATGTCCTCGTGTAAACGCGGATCGTTTCTGAAACGCTATCGTGTAAACAAAAGGCTGAAACGCATCAAAACCATTTCCAGTGAAAACGGCTTCGTGTAAACGGCACCTTACTCTGTTAAACATCATTTGCATGAGCTATTACCGTGATCCTTCCACTGACTTCACCATTTTCTCAGATACTCTAGAGAGAAATGACTGTGATGATACGTTGTAACTGAGCAAAATCTGTAGTTTCTTGTACACGCATCCAGTATTAAAAGTCTGTCTTTTCATAGTGTTAATCTTTTTGATTAACACTATGAAAAATGACACTATGACAAAGAAAAATGGCAGTTGTCCTTAAATATTCATCTTGTAAACACAAGGTTCAGGTATGAGCGGCTTCGCCACCTTTCACACCTTTCTTCTTCTTCTGTAAAATAGAAGGTTACCTGTGAATTTAGAATATTTTAAGACAAATATGCGAAGATTGAGAATGAACATCCAAGCTCAAGGCAAGTGCATTTTTAGTAATATAATTTAATCACTTGAACCTTTTTTTAATTACAATTTTAAAATGTCCTCAAGGCTTTATTACTTGAATAAGTTGGAAATATTTTAGGTTTGTGGTTCATTTTAAGACACATTGCCACAAAGTTCTATTGGACATAATTAGTATGTTTGGATAATTTGAATTTCAGTTTGTCGTGGATTCATTAGGCCATTTACTGAAGTGTAATAATAATTTCCTTGAGTGATTCTGGGCTCTGTTTTTGAAATCATTCAACATTTTATTATCAGTTTTCAATCTAGGATTCCATGATTTCATTAAATTATAGAACTGTAATTCCCAAAGTCAAGAGCACTGTGGCCCCCTTAAAAACCAGAACCCCTACCCATTAGTGCTGCTAGAAAGCTACAAGAGAAAGTGATGGATTTCCTTGAAAATTTTATTCAAAAACATAAACAACACAGGCTGTTGGCTATAAATTGCTAATACTACCCAGTCATATGTAAAGTGCTAATGCCAATATGTCATAGACAAGAGCGGTAAATTTAGGTCAGAGTACTGAGTAATATCACAAATTAACCACCTCCTATTACCAGTTTTAATTCAATTTTTATATAAATAAATAAATTTATGTAAATATCTAACTCTGCATACTTGTGAGTAATTTCAAACTTAATTTCTGTTATTGCTGCGGCCCCCCTGCAGTACATTCATGGCCCACCAGGGGGCCGCGGCCCACACTTTGGGAACCACTGTTATAGAAAATACAGTTATGTTTTGTGTCAAAAGATCAATCTGCATATTTTGACCACTGAGAACATTTTAGAACTACATATTCCAAATATATTTCTTGCTCTTCGAAACTGTCCTCTTCATAGATCTGTGTGGCTTAAAGGCCAAGCTCTTCTGTGCCTTCAGCAGCTGTCAGGGCTGCAGGCCTCCAGCTTTATGCTCCAAACAACACTTGTAGTATTTCTTATTCTCTCCCATAGATGGTAACTCACACTAAAATTACATACAGTATCTGCCTCGGAGCCTCGTGTAACCTCGCTTTGATTCAGTGCTGTTGTGACCCACTTCCTAGATCAATGACATCTGGAGGAGGAGAAGGTGGCAGGGAGGAAAAAGGAGGAGGGAGGATAGGTTGCTGGGAAGTCCTGATGATGTCTAACAAACGTGCCTGGCGGGAGGTAACCTCTGGAGCAGGTAGCGTGGAGGAGGCGCTAAACGAGAACGATGTCCAACTGTGTCTTTCATTATGAACAGATGCTGCCATGATGGGAGGGAGGAGGGTGAGGAGGCAGAACTCAAGAGGAGGAACAGCGAGAGTAGGCATGCAGGGAGGAGAGTGTATCAAGAGGAAAGAATGGATAGGAAGATGGAAGAAAAGAAATTAATACTAGAGGTGAAGAAAAGCTAACAAGACAGAGGGAGGGCTCAATGGATGAAGTAAGGAAAGAAGCAGAAAAAGAAAGAGAAACATAAAGAAGGGATTACTCGGAGACTGTAATCTCTGAAAAGTGCAGCAGCACCTCTGGCCATGGATATGTGTGACTCTTTTGTGTGCACATTAAATATCACACTTTCCTACAGTTAGAATCTACAGTCACACACAGGAATGAATGAACACAAGATCACGGCACAGTGCGGCCAGCAGCCAAATGCTGCAGCTTGCATGTGTGTTTGTGTGTGTGTCTGTATGTTCCTCCAGGTTCACTGTACAACTGGATTCGAGCCGATTCATTACTTGAAGGTCATTAATGCCTTGCAAATCGCCTTGTCACATAAACACACACCAACAGTGTATTGAATTAAGGGTTCATAATACTGGAACTGTAGCGGACTATTAAGGTGTATTCACATTGGACAAGAAGCTCTTTTGTTTTCTTTTTTTTCTGGTTTGACCTCCAGACAGTCGTCTCAGTTTATTCACCTCAAACAACAACGGACCTACTGTAGATGTTAGCGGTAGCTGAATCTGTTTATGAGGCTTTATATTCACTTGCACTGCCATTACAAATACCTTAATATTCAGGCTGAACAGACCTTTAATGGTGCTCATAAAATGCAGGAATCTCAGGTGATGAGAACACTGACGTGACATTTATTGTGGAGTTTGCATCCAATAAAATTCATCTCAGCTTTTATTGTAAAATTCAGCTGCTAGTTTTGCAATAAAAGTGATTATTAACTGGATTATGATTTGCATGTTTTTGTTTTATTTTTTTGTTTTGACCATGGTTATTATTGTAAGGATGTATGGAGTGTGTAAGGACCCTATATAGAAGCATAAATACAGGGAGCACCGGTAGAAAGGGTATGGCCAGTGCTGTAGGAGGGGCTCCGGAGTTACACCTGCAAACAGCCTGCCAGCATGGCCAGCTAACAGCAGCGATGAGATGCAACTGTGAGGCCTCTTTCTGCCTGAGGCTCTGCCATGACAAGTGGCTGAACTACTCGCAGACGCCTCAGATATGGATAATGAGCATTAGTATGCATGCCTGTACAAATACTGCATAGGCAGAAATGTTTGGAATGGTATTTGGATCTGAGCTGCAGACATGGATTTAGTTTTTAACTGATGTCAAGCATGGAAGTGGAGACACCAGAGCTGACAAAAAATAATAGTTTTATTTCAATAATCAAACAAGTGTGACAGAATAAGCAGCTATGAGAACACGGTGAGCTGCAGCAGCAAGAAAACCCACCCTTCTCAAAAATTCTTTTCATCCACACCTTCTCAGGTGCAAACAATTAACATGACGATAGCAAAGATGCATCTCTGTGAAACTTTAATATTTCCTTTGAAAGTTCAGAGTCAAAGAATCCCAAAGAGTCATTTAAGTGACTGAAGTTACAATGTGTACTGTTGCATTCATGCAGAATCACAATTACCAGAATGTGGAAAAATAACATCTGATTCAGCTGGGACTGTTAAATAATTAGCAAACCGAGCTTTTTATGACATTGAACTGAGCCAAATCTGTTTTTTTAAGTTCTTTATTTGAACTGCTCGTTAATCTATCTATCTATATCAAAGCACAGTAAGCACACATAATTTTAGTTCTGTATTTATGCACATATCAAAATCACAGTTGTTTTTCCTTCAGCTGAGAGTCAAAAATCTTCATAGATTTCTTCTATCTGGTCTTTTTTTGTTTCCCTAACATTTTAAGAGCTGCATATAACCGTGTGAGTTCATGCATAGTGCACTTATTTTTATATTTTTCAGACTGATCAGTCAGTTCATTTTGCCTTAGTGTGGTTCTGCAAATCGCGCCTACATTTTTTTTAAAAAATTAGACCTTTTTTTTTTTAACATTATTTTTCTTCAACTCCTACTTTTTGGCATTTTTTTCTCATTTCTGAGGCATTTTGCATGGAATGTGATATCTACTTTGCGTTACCTGAGGTGTAAGACGTTCGTATCTATCCTCTTGTAGGTGGAGCGTCGTCAAGCACCCAGCCGGAGAGGGGGGCCGGACATAAAAGACTGCCTTAAGACAAAACTAAAGACACAGAGAGCATCTAAAGCTTCTTTTTTCCCCTCCTTGAATTTACAAAAAGAAAACAGATTAAATCCTCGAGCTTTTTTTGTCTCTGCTGCAGTTCTGAGGATTTTTTTCTCTTCCCTCCTTGCCTGCGGTGGTTGTGAACTGCTTTTTTCGCTTCATGTTTCACATTCTTCGTTCAAGTTCCCATCAAGGAGAATTGAATAAGAAAAAACTTACTAAAGAAATTTTTTTTTTTGGAGAAATTTTCCTGAATAACAAGGAATTAATCATCTTTGGTTCCTCTGGGATCTTTTTTTGTCCCTTCCCGTCCTTGGTAGGTCATTTTTGGGGAGTGGATTTGTACTTTTTTGTGTACGCTGCGCTCTTCTCTTTGTGGATGTAACTGAAGCCTAAGTGGACTCGTCATGGTCGCAGTGGATTATCAGCTCTCCACCTTTTATGGGTTTTTGCTCTTGTCCCTTATTTTTTTTAGCTGTTCTTGCAGCTTCTTCTCTGTGGGAGAACTATACATTGTTTTCCCAAAGTCACATTTTATGGGCGATTTATTGAACTTCTTTTTCTGTAGCCCTGGTGCCTGTAGTTGATGAGTGACAGTCAGGGTTCGGGGGACAGGGTGATTGGCACATAATCAGCCAGCCTGCTTTCTCTCACAGGCCAACTGAAAGGCTTGTAGGAATGGACAAAAACTCTTCAAGAAGCCCTTTTGTTCCTCAATGTCACTCCTGCCCCTCTGGTTTTTTTTTTATAATTAATTGGGTAATTTGGCCACACACTTGCATTGAGATGTACTCTTGTTTGTCTTGTAAACAGAGTCAGATGATAAAGTGAAATCAGTTTTATCTGTGTTTCCAGTGTTGAACTTGAGTCTGGTCCAAAGACTGGAAGCTAGAGAAACCTGCCGGAAAAGGAAAATGATGCATTAGTTAATCTTCAGCTTAGAGATAATCTTAATGCTTATTATGTTAATATTCAGAAAAAAACAAACAAAAACTAAACAAAACAAAACAAAAAAAGCCAAACCCTGAGAAAAAACAAATTTATCAGATACCATTTTGGTAAAAAGTCTTTAATGACATTAATAACAGAACACAACTTCAAAGCTGTTTGATTGTTTTGGCCAGTGTTTTCAGTTCATTCCTGTTTTCTCAAATTAAGTATTTTTTGGTAAACTAAAAGTAATTATTTGCTGTTTAATAACATTTTCTTGTAATTGGTTGGGAAATTCTTAAACAACTTCTTGTTGGAATTAAACCGGCAGCTTTGTTCTGTTTGTGGTCTCTGTACTGAGCAAACGCCATCATCCTTTATCTAAAACCAGAGCTCTCGTCGTTTAAAGAACTACAACTACCAAATGTGTCAAATGATTAATAACTTTACTATAATATATACTGTGACATTATATATGAATACTAAATGGATATTTAGACCAAACATGGAGGAACCTATCCTTCTATGGTGATCTATTTGTTTAAATTCTGCTGCTACTCCATATCTGATCCGATACTCACCTTCATCACTCCACTCCTTCCTTTACTCCTCCGCTTAACTTTAAAAAATAAAGTTTGTTAGGTTGTTTAAGGTTTAACTGCCAGTGAATGCTGTCGTTCAGGCTGTTAGAATCCTTATTGACCTCTTAATCAAATCATTAAAGACCGAAGCTCTTACTGGCCTGCCAGTCAGGGCTTTTCTTTCTTGTATCTTCCAGTAAATAAATCTGTGTAGGACTCAGCTGGTTGGTTAGTACTACAGCTTAGTAACAAATGAATAACCGCTGATCAAAGCCTGGACTGTTTATTTGTAAGTACAAAAGTGTGTTTATTCTGACTTATAGCAGTATGTTTATGGGATATAAAGCTGTAAAATGATGTATGAATTTGAATATTTGTAGTCATCACCGGTTTGCTGTAGGAATCCAAGAGAGCAGCTCTGTGGCCTGCTGCTGTACCTGTGAATGTACTTTGTATTCAGAAGTTTTTATTACAATAAATAAGTGCTGAAATCGTGCTGAAATCAGCAGGTCCAGTTTCTCTGTTTGTCTGCTTCCTGCACATGTGAAGGCAAAAGTACCACACAGATGCACGCTTAAAGGTTTGCTTACATCACTGAGCACCTTGTATGAGACACCTCAACATATCTACTTTCATGCAACACCCCAAAAGGGAGATCATATCGATTTTGCATCCAAAATTTTAATAGCACAATTATATATCATCTCAAGCTGCTTGATTATTGATCATGGGAAGCATAAACATGTTTACAGTGTTGATGAGTAAGCCCTCTCCAATGAGTCTGCACTTAGTAAGGTTGCTCATGACTGTTGTAGAATCTAAAATAATTCATTATCTTCTTAAACCTTTCCAAAATATTGATGATTAACCCTTAACCTACTGACTTCTGAAGAAGGCATCACCCTGAAACGTGTGCTGAAATGTTTCTCCTTCTTCTTTGATGTCCTGTTCACCTGTTTGTCCAGTTGTACTTTTCCAACAAATGCAGTGTTGCAGAGTTATGTCGAATGTGCCACATGACCATGAGTGATGTGTTTCTGAGGTGGCTTAAAAATCATGGCAGAGCCTTTGATCTGGCTGGCCAGTTGGTCCATAAAGACTCAACCTCCGGCGCTCATGCTTGATACATATCTGTTTGTCTTTTGTTGTTTCTTCTGATGATTTCACAAGTTTTAAGAATAAGTCCAGAAGGTCAGAGGTCAAAGGATGTGAAAATCCACCTGATGGTGGAGACGAAAGAAAAGGACAGAGAGACAGAACGCTTAGTTTTCTCTATTTTAATCTCTGTAATTAAATATCTTGAATTCACTGAGGCTCCACCACAGTGAAAATATCTGTGTGTGTGTGTGTGTGTGTGTGTGCGTGTGTGTGTGTGTGTGTGTGCGTGTGTGTGAGTGAAGTTTCTGTGAAATGTGTGTTGTTGCAAACTTTTTGAAGTTTGTGTCTGCTCACTCAGGTACACTGCTGTCATTTTCTGACTAATTTTCTCCTTCACTGACAGCTCTACACCTGGTTACACACACGCACAAACGCACACACCCCTCTGAGCCTTTCTACGTGAGCTGCTGTCACTTGGACTATGTGACTAAATTTCTATCAGCTGTTAAATCCAGTTATAGTGTGTATGTGGCTGCAGAGTTAAGTATCCAAGCTGACTGCAACCCCCCCGTGAATCCACAGAGTTGAACCTGATCTCCTGAACTCGGGCTCATCGAGGTCCTGGTTTCATTCACTTCTGGTCAGAAAAAAAACACGACTTTAATAAGAGCACGGAAGAAAAGAACCAGCTTTAGCATTACAAGCAGTTGGTTTAATAATCACAAATAAATGTCTCTAAAGAATATAATTAGAATTTTGAAATTAAAATAATCAAATCCACACTGACATAATTTCTCTGGTTTATGCAGGATACAGTGTTTACCAACTCCATCAGTTCTGTGGCCAACTTTCTAGCCTGGTATCATAAAATAGTGCGTGTGAAATTTGTTGAACAAAATGTGCAAGAGAATTATGCTCCTGTTTTATATCATTTACTAACACCTGAACCCTGACTCAGCCCTAACGAATCATTTCTTGTGTAATTTACAATTTCATGAAGTTGATATGAGATATGAAATGTTCCTAAAGTAGCATGCAGTTTATGCCAATGCCCTGACACGTTCCATATTATATTCTTAAATTTCTTGTAATGCATTGACCAAAAAATAGCTCATTGTTGGCCTTTCCCTGAGTCTGAAGAGACCTTAGCACCAGCCTGATGTCTGGATGAGAACAGTTTCCTTTTGGGTCACACACACATCGATCAGACTGGAGTTAATCATTTTCAACGCAGAACTGAATGAATGCAGTTATTATGCACAGACATGGTTTCACCCACCAATAAAAGCCAGTAAAAAAAAACAGTGAAAATATTTAGGGACCATAAGGGTCTCATACATTTATTTCCTTTTCATGTACTGTGCAGCTTTGCTTCTTAGAAATTAAATTGTAATAGAAGGCAGCAGCTATAACAGCTCAATAAGCTGTAAATATGACATATGCCATATCTTGAAAGAGTTGCATTGATTAGCTGACATTACCACACTGGTCTCTATCTGTAAATATGCGATGGTTTATGGGGCTGGTTCTTTACAAAGTGACTGCCATGTCACATGTTCACCTTCAGTTATTACATAACATGCAGCAGACTTTACGTATGTATGTCACAAACCAAAGGTGACAACCATATGTGGTTTGGCCTTTCAACACACTGAGCTGGAAAAGCCACGTTTATCTCACTGTAGACCAGCTATTACTGGTGTGCTCCTCTGCAACTGGTTCAACTGTTCCCATCCAGTAATGTGACAAAAGCGTAATGACCTCACCTTTCCATTTCTAACCTTTGAATGTAGCGCTAATGAACTTACACAAGCCAAAATTGCAGGTCCACCCAAAATCTGATTGGATTAATCAGTGCAATGCCCCAGCAGATAAAGGACACAGTGTTCAATACATAAATATGAAAAAGCATGTAGAGTTTGGAACAGACCATTAAATCGTCAGAGAGAACACGGACTGAACTGAAGCTCTGGGTGTGTTTGGGTTCAAGTGAGAGGATCAAGAAGATGTCTCAAATCCTTTTTGGATCAGATCCAATTATGTTAGGCTGATAGTGTGTGTGTGTGTGTGTGTGTGTGTGTGCGCGTGCGCACATCCACTCTGTGGTCCCTGGAAGTGTTTCAAAGTGTGGTGTTTTTACCTTATCTTTTGTGGTAAATAGAGTGCTAAAGATGTTGTGTGTGTTTTTCTGTGTGCGTGTGAGAGCCAGTCCATACTTGGTGCCGCTGTTATATTTTAATTAAAGGCGAACAGCAGCCTTAATTACTGCCATGATAAACAACACGTCTCTCTCTCTCTCTCTCTCTCTCTCTCTCTCTCTCTCTCTCGTCATCAAAGCACCGACAAAGCTTGTTCAGATGTAGACACACACACACACACACACACACACACACGCTCTCAAAGCCTGCGGTCGGTCTCGGCGGTGCAGCAGAACTGTGTTTATGGCTGTTAATGAAAACTGAGGCCAGAGTCCCAGAATCCCAACGCTAATCACCATCTAACTCTCTGGACAGGAGAGGATGGAGGGAGGGAGAGACGAAGGGTGGGAGAGGGAGTTTTTAGAGACCATGACACATGAGCATGTTCATGTCTGTACATGCAGAAACAGATAAGAAGCGGAGGTGCAGTCATCCATCTTTTTCGTATGCTTACACCTCTCACACGCACTGTGAGTGCCTGCTTGTATTACTCATTTTGTGGCGACCCATCTTCCTTCTGAGAGCAAACATGTAAAGGCCCCGTAACGCGCTTACGCTGGTTTACAGCAGATCAAGGTTAGGGCTAGTCAGCGATAAGTCCTCAGACGTGATGGAAGCACAACTGTGCGTGCGTGCATATGTATGTGTGTGTGTGTGTGTGTGCATGTGTTGATCTAGTTTAGCAGTGCAGAATCACAAACAAAAAGTCTGAAGTTATGAACCCGGAACACCATCTCTGCAAGTATGCATTCAATGCTGTGAGCTGCTTTTGCAATTTCACTTTACATCAACATTCATCTCAAAGCACTTCAGTTTGGTAAAGACCAGACAGCATCAGAGGATGAACCCCAGCAATCCAGTGACCCCCCCCGTGATGAAGGACTTGGTGACAGAGGGGGGAAACTCCCTTTGGACAGGAAGAACATACAGTATAACAAGGAAAGAATTCAGTTGATATTATTGGATGATTTCTTTAATGCAAATAAGTCATAGTTAGTGTATACATTTAAAGAATAATTCCTTTTTTATGTACATCCTTTTTTCATAGGTTTTGTCCATCATATGTATCAGTATTATGTTAACAGAACCAAGTTAAGAGCCACAGTGTGGAAGAGCATATCATTACAACAAAGAAAACGTAGTTTTTTTTTTTTTCTCATGAATAACAAACTGTAAGTAACAAATAAGCCAAAGACTATAGTTCTGTTATTCTTTCTGTATTAAATAATGATAATACAAATGTTTACAGGTGATAGATCAGAAATTAGTACTTGTCAGAATGTGAGGCCCTGCTCGGCCGTTTAAACAGAGTGAATCTGAAAATAACCCAGAACAGAGAGTTTATTAACCACACACAGCCTCACTGAGCTCAAACTGGCTGGAGAAAATGGACCATATAAAGAGACATGGGCACCCAGAGAGCACTGTGAGTTTGAGTGGAGAAGGCGGCTGGGAAACCCTGATATGTACTTCCTCCTCCTCCTCTGAGAGAAATATTCCGCATGGCAGGAAGTAGTTTTTCCTCACATTTCCACATTTTGATGATGAAAAAAATGTTATTGCTCACAGCAAATCTACAAGTTTGGCTTCAATACAGTTCATCTAATACACTCTGCCATGCATTGTACACCACAAATAAATACTATCCTCCTTAATCCACATACAGTATAACCTAATGACATTTTAGCAGCCACAACAGCACGCCTTCAGTTATATCCAGATTATGAGTCTGTCCATCTGTGTGCATGTCTGTGTTTCACTGTGGCAAAATGTCTTCCTGGAGACGCCCACTGTGGCAGGAATGATCACAAAGGCAGTGTTGAGTACTTTGGCAGGTGTTTACATGTCTGACTGTGGACACATGTGGTCCTCAGTCACACTTCACTGGTGTGTAGTTCACATCAAAATGATTTTTGAGGAGGGTGCAGCCTTGAGTATAGAGCACTGGAAGTAAGTGGTCCAATGGCTATTATCCACTTTATCACTATCGACTTTTGATTTTTTATATGATATTGATGGCATGGCTGGCACTTTTTCTTGGTTACTCCTAATAAAAAAAGAAAAAAAAAACTCTCCTGGTTTGAATGGATGTTAAAGATCATCTTAAAGATCACGAAAGCCCAAAAAAAGCATCACGTTTGTGGTTCCACCAGTCTTTGGAGGCTTTGATCAGTTTGCATTGATGGATGCAGTTTACACAGTTGGCGTAGAATTATAGTGGTCCATTTTATTTGTCTTGTGTCATTCAACTAAAATCTTGACCCTGGAAGAATTTTTATTTGCGCTCCTCTGGTGGGTATAGTGTGCAGCACACTGTAGTTCCATGATGACAGAAAAAGGAGGGAGTTTTGCTGTGCTTACTTATTAAGCAGTAATAGACTCTTGTTGCTCTGGTAGAAAAATATTTAAGACAATTTACACCTTTTAAATCATGAGGCTCTTTAGTTTCAAATTGTGACACTGCGCCGTGAACGTTTTTCAAAGTCTGTCTGTGTACGATGTGATAAACAGACAGTTCATACATTTAGAAGATTAAAAAAAGTGTCAGCGTACTGGAGTTTATATATAAGTGTAGGAATATTGCCTGAAGATGGCAACATTCACGGGTCTAAATCACCTGCATTGTGTCTTGATGTTGAGGTGTGATATGTGTGTCTGTTTTTAGTTTAATGCAACTAGAAATCATGTTGCTTTGGCAGTAATTTTCCTCAGCTTTGATT
This sequence comes from Archocentrus centrarchus, assembly GCF_007364275.1. Classification (NCBI taxonomy): domain Eukaryota; kingdom Metazoa; phylum Chordata; class Actinopteri; order Cichliformes; family Cichlidae; genus Archocentrus; species Archocentrus centrarchus. The sequence continues at coordinate 36,891,403 of NC_044355.1, read as the reverse complement.
GCCAACAAAAATGTTGATTGGATCAAACTGAGATCAGAAGTATTAAACATATTAGTGACTATTTGACAAAAAAAAAAGTTAGTTTGTGGATCAAGAACTTCTGGGACTGTAAAGTATCTTCTGCTGCGTTCTTCCAAAGCTCAACCAGACTTTCTGTTAGCAGTGAGCCAACACACACACACACACACACCTACAGGTACACACAAACAAAAAAGACAAAGATACAGTGATTCCAAATAATTACTGAGCCCAGAAGTCTGCAGCAGCCGAGAGCCAGCAGTGTTTCAGTGTCCGAGCTGTGTGTATGTGTGCAGTGTGTACCTTAATGAGGAGAAAGAGGGCAGACTGGTTTATAGAGAAAACCTTCCAAATCCCATTACTGCACTGGTTAGTGTGTGTGTGAAGCAGTGCATCATCGTGTGTGTATTGGACTGTGTATTATTATAGGGTTTTCGTGTGTGTGTGTGTCTGTGAGTATTTACAGTAAAAGTCTTTGTGTTGTGTGTGTCCCATTCTGTCCTCAGTAAATAGTGACTTCTCATTAAAGCTTTCCGCTCGGCTGCCACTGAACGCCGAGTCCTGGAACCTGGATAATCCACTCCCCTACGCGTACACACACACACACACACACACACACACACACTAAAGCTCTTTCCAGCCTGCTGACTTACAGCCCTTGTATCAAGTCAATGGTCACCTGGAGGGGATATTTATCTCTCTCTCCCTCGCTCTCTTGCCCTCTCTCTCTCTTTATATATATATATATATATATATATATATATATATATATATGTGTGTGTGTGTGTGTGTGTGTGTGTGTGTGCGGTAGTGCAAAGGATTTTTTTCCATGAGTCAATTTTTGTGTCAGTGGACTCGTGTGTCTCTTCTGAAGCCTATTCTCATGATTCCAAATCAAAATTGCATGAATCCAAATTTTCCAAGGCGAACCGATGCCTGAAGCATAACCAGAGAATCACAAAGCTGTGCTGTGATTATTGGAGATTTTCTGTCTGTGTCCAAGGTAAACTGAAAACAAAGATGTTTTGGACTGAAGCAATGAAATGAAATACAGGTGTGTAATGAATTATTTTATATTAAGAACAACATGACACTACTGGCAGCAGAGCTACCTTCCTGTTAAAATTTCACAACTTTACAACAACCTTGGCGAGGCGTAATTGGCAGGGTGGAGAGGGACGCAGAGATCATCTTTTTCTTAAAATAATACAAACAGTCAAACCACTTTCTCTCCTTCAGTGATATATTCTATGAAAGCCTGCTGCCACCATAAAGTGGCAGCCTCTCCGGATGCATTTTACAGCACTGGTATCACTGGTCATCTCACCTTCTTCAGTCTAAGAAGACTTGACTTGACTGACTAGAAAAAAAACCTGAATCAGCAGCAAATAGTATTGCCAAGACTTGTCTAGTAAGGACAAAGAATCATCAGTAAATGGACATGAAAATTTCTTTACAGGTAGACTGAGATTCACAAGATGGACAATGAAATTAGAAAAAAGACCATATGCTTTCCTAACTTCCAGTCAAATGCTCAGACAAACGGTCATGCACAGAGTATTCAACACTGACTGAGTAAGTTTACACTTGCCTGTACCCTGAAATTCCAGTCCAAAGACTCGGACAGAGGGGAGGACTTAGGAGGAGGCTCGGGCTGGGAGTGGTGGGGAGGGAATTGATGTTGCATTATTTTAGTTTGGGATTTACATATTTTTTTAAATACATAGTAACTGAATAATTATTTATTTAAAGCCATAGGCTAAGGAAGGGCTTATAAAAGGTTTACAAACCTTTTGTGGCTGTTTTGCCTGAAATCGGAAGGCAAAAAGTTTTCCTACCTTAGTCAAACCCGATATGAAAACAAGCCAGACATCCTGATACTATGGTTACATATCTCGAGACATAAACTACTTCCTGTACTCAAGGTTTGAGTTTTTCCAGCTGGAAGAAGCTGACTGGCCTTTATAAGGTGTTTAAATGCGCTGGGCAATCACTACATGTTATACAAATGCCGTTGGCAGCTGAGGGATGAATTGTTTTCGGAGGTGGACGTTTTCCTGTGTAAGCCCAGGCGGAATTCACACGTCTGGGACGGTGCAGACATTTTGTGCTTTCAGAAGGTTGAAAAACATACGTCTACCACACGTCCACGTACAATTTGTTGAGCATTTTCTGGCATGAACTCTTATTTCCAAAATGCGGCCAATGACAGTGTCGATGCCTATAAAGATGGAGAGGAGATAAAAGATGGAAGGTGGAAGATGGCCATACTAAGAAAAAAGGGTAAAAAAGAAGTGAGGATGTTACAGAGGAGGAGCAGGACTACAGAAGGAAGAGGAGGAGAAGCAGAGGGAGTGGGTGTATTTGTTGGTTTAATCCTCTCCTATTAGCAGCTCCTCTGTGTGCTGTAAGGATTAGCCTGTTGTCTGAGCTCCAGCAGGTCGGGGAGCAAGGGGCTGTAGTCTCCCCAGCAGCCCAGCCAGGAGCCTCTGACGACAGGCACAGCGACCCGCCACGGGCTCACTCCTAACCACCTCCGCCCTTGAGCTCAGAGAGGATTCAGCATTAGTTTGTTTGTTCAAAGCCTGGTGCCGAATAGTCAATGAAGTGATGGATGGGAGAGCGTTTCCCTGGGCAACAGTTTAGAGGCCCTCCCCTCAATTAACCTCTTGGCATGGTTCACACGCACACGCAAAGAAAAATCACACACACACGTATTCAAGAGATAACTTTTGCATTGATATGCAAGATACGAAGTCATAAAGCCCGTGCACAGATCGGGTCAGGTTGTGGCTGCTACTCATAATTCACAGCACACAGGCCAACATGCACACACACACACACACACACACACACAGTAAAACACATAGCTTAGTGGAGGATGCTGTATTTACAATTCGGGTCACACAGCCAGAGATAAAAACACACTGAGGCGAACACGGGTCAGTGGTGCTACCGGTGCTTCTAATGCAGAGCACACCCCCACACACACACTCACACACACAAAAGTTGAGGACAAGGCACTGCTTATGATTTTTATAATGCCGAACACAAACACACACACATTCAGAAGATATTAGATAAAGGAGGTTAATGGAAACAATAGAGGAACAAACCTGCCTAAACTTGAGATTTTTTAAATTAGTTTTAATATATTTATTTGTCTTTGTGTGATTTATGTCTGCCACATACTAAGAGGACAACTGAGTTTGTGTTATGCTTTTGGTGTAATTTCAGGCTAATATTAACTCTGTATAACCTGATGCATTTGATTGGATTAATGGGTGTGGTTGAGCCTGAGAGGGACAACTAAGGGAGAGAAAGTGTGTGATGGACTGCAAACGGCACACAGGCACGCCAGCTTTCACATCACATTATATCACCCGGCTGTGTGTGTGTGTGTGTGTGTGTGTGTGTGTGTGTGTGTGTGTGAGGGGGGATGGTTTGGGGAGATGTGCACGTGTGTATTTGTCCATGTGCATTAAAATGTGTTTGTGTGTAGTTTTGTGAAAAGAAGGGAAAGGGTTTGGGGACATGACTCTGTGTGTGTGTGTGTGTGTGTGTGTGTGTGTGTGTGTGTGTGTGTGTGTGTGTGTGTGTGTGTGTGTGTGTGTGTGTGTGTGTTGCATGGACTGAAGTGCTGTCCAGGGGGGAGATCTTCTTCTGCTCCAGTTATAGCAGTCGGACACCAGCACAGTCCTCCACGGTCCACTTCCTGTCCATTTCCTGTTGACCTCTGACCACTGCTGGATGAGTTGAGGTCCTGAGGGTTGTTTGGATGTGTGTGAGTGTGTGTGTGTAATAGAGGTTGTTCAAATAAATGAAATGAACAAAAGCCAACTATTTTTTCTATTTCCACTTAAAAATATCCTAAAAATCACATCATTTATTTGATGATTGAATATTCTGTGTATATAGCTGAATATATTATAATCCATAAGTGACTGGGCTCCTCTCTATGGGATTAAACTATTAACAGCATATTAGTGAGCCACAGTTTGGCACTGAGTGACATGTTCTGTCATTAGCACAAGCACGCACTCTTACACACAGCCTGGACTCACTAGAGCAACAAATATGAATTAAAATGCAGCTGAAAACAGTCTCAGTCACAGGCTGTTATAAGGAAATTACGAAAGGAGCTTTCTGCTTATATGTATATATACTGTATATGTATATATATATATATATATATATATATATATATATATATATATATATATATATATATATATATATATATATATATATAGAGAGAGAGAGAGAGAGAGAGAGAGAGAGAGAGAGAGAGCGCCATAACGTGAGACCCACCTACCTAACATTATGTAGGACCTCCTTGAGTCACAAGCAGCTACAAAGTGTTGGAGGAAGGATATGGCACCTTTGGGTCTGTGGTGTCTGGCACCCAGTTTAATTTAGATTAGTGTATTTACGTCGATGAGTGGCTCTGTGGAGGAGTGGTTTACACATGTGCCTATTAAGTGAAAGATTCCTAGTGCCCAGAGACACAAATCCCTTCAGGGTTGCATTGGGAAGGGCATTCAGTGGAAAATCAAACATGCAGAGCTACCTGCTGTGGCGACCCCCTTTTGAAGGTCTCTGTACTCTGAGGAGTGAAGCTCTGTCTACTTGTTTTATTTAATAATTTCGATTTGAAATCTCTAAGTATGGGAGACTTGCGGGGATCTTAATGTTAGCCTTCAAATGTTTTGTGATGTAATTTCAGTTGTGTGATGTTTGTCGGTGCGTGTGGCTGTACTAAAGTTTGGTTTCAAGTGTTCAGGTTTAGCTAGTAGCCGGTCACCCTGATTGCCTCCTGCAGTGATTAATGACTGCTGGTCAGTGCTGATATTCAGAGGTTTTCATAATTAGTTAAGCCACTGTTCCTGTTGCTGTGCTGTGTCTGGGGTGCAGAAAGGTGACAACAACTGAGAGCTGTACCTAAACTTTCTAAAAAAAAACAAACTTGGCCATTTATTTTGACATATTTGGTGTTTATTATGAAGTTCGCTAACCTAAGGTTGTATAAAATCTATTTCACAAGTTATTACAATGCTCAACGCTTTCAGCTCTTTGTCGTGTTTTTGGAGCCACAGCTGGGCAGCTTCTGTGTCACGGAGGTGCACACGGTCCTGCTCGGGGAATGCGTTTGTCACAAGGGAGTGTGCTGGTTTGCAACAAAGTTCAGGTTGATGTCAAACTAACATCCACATGAATGTGTGGGCCTAGGACTTGCCAGAAAAATATTATGAGTATTGGGAGGAGAATAATAAATCACTTCTCAGTGGCTGTAATTTTGTTGCACCAACATCCAAACAGATGGAGAAATGTGAATCGGTGTGTTTAAAAAAGCTGAAGCGAATTCTTTAGAGATTAATTTCTCTCTCAGTTTAGCACTTCACTACACGAGCTTCAGGAGCTTCTCCTTTAAGGTCGTGAGGTCGATACGGTGAGAGAAATACATGTGAAGCTGATTTCTGCTTATTTTGTTTGGCTATTTAACTACGGTGAAGCTGACCCACTTCATCCCATCCAAATATTTTCTTTTTCTTTTTGCTCATATAGCAGAATTAATGAATCAGGCAAACTGTTTAAAAACCGATATCGGGATCTGTTTTAATATAATTACAAAAGTCTGCGTTTTTGGAGGATTTTACAGGGTTGCTGAGTGACCTGAGCAGTCACGGTCTACCTTGTCTTGCATTGTTTTTCCTTTGTAACCCTTGGCTCTAAATTGTGCTCCTTTCTTCTGTGTATCATTTGGGGGACACAGCGATTTTCTGTCGGCTGTCTTAGCTGTTATTGATTCGTCTTTGGCAGAAATCAGTCCATTTCTTGTTGAAGTCTCCTTCTCTAACAAAGATGTCATGTGTGGTTCCAGCTTTTAAATGGGAGCATTTTCTGCTTTTCACAGTTTGATGTCATTATGAAATGATTCTTTTGGTTTTGCCACGTTGGACTCCACAAAGATTGGATGGCCAATTTTGTCTGTTTTTCTAACATTTTATAATCAAGACATGCATTAATAGAGAGAATAACCAGCCAATAAATCACAAAATGAAAACAATTGTTGAAAGTATACTTTTAAGATCTGTTCTTGGTAAAAATGTTGAGCCAAGTTTTTTCTTCTTTTTTTAGCTTTGTACTTTTCTCATGGTTTTCTGCTCTTTAAGTAGCAGGGTACAGTGTACAACATCCCAGTTGTCCATTATTATTCCCAGTTGCTCTGCTCTTAATTTTTCTCCTTTTGTGTATCCTCTCTTTTTCTGCCTCTGCGACCTCCTAATTTCCCCACAGGGATCACAAAGTTTCATCTTCTCTTATTAGACTTAATTTCCTCTGTGCATATGTGAGTGTGTGTGTGTGAGTGTGTGTGTGTTTTCAGTCTGCTCAAAGACAAGGAGACACAGCCATGCGGTAAATTGTCCTTGTCATCTGTGTGTCACCAGCAGAATCCGTAACCTTAGCAAGGACTGCATGTCCGCTCTTTTCTGTGCTTAGTGCCGGGGCCTCTGAGGGCCACCGTGTAGCGTCCTCATCTCACAGTCGGGACGCCGACAACCCACCGGGACCCTTTTCTCGATGTGGAGGGGAGGACACGCCGACGCCCTCAGCCTGTGCCGCTGCTAATTAGGGAAGCTGTGTAGACCCGTTCACCACGTATGGGGTTTTGTTGCTTTGCTGCTGTGTCTGTGTCTGTGCTGGACTTTGTTTGCTAAACATTGTGTGATTTTACAGTCACGCTGAGGAAAAGCTTCTCAGCTGGTTGATGAAGTTTACTGCAGAAGATCAGATTTAGTGCCTTGCTCTAGAGCCTCTTAATTAAAAATAATCCAAGAAAGTACCCTACCTCCTTCTTTAAGCTTTCTTTAAACTGTTTTTTGCAAAGTTTATACAAAATTAAATGACTTGTTGGAAGATTTGTTAATTTGCCTAATTTACCACACAATCTTGTAACCTTTCTGGACAAAACGTGCACTTTGCATTTAAGTCTGACACAAAAAAATTATCATCAAGAAATTGCCCATTTAGTAATCTGAGCGATAATAATTGCTGTGTCTTGGGTAAATAAAGTGATAGGTGGTATGGGTTATTGGTCTGTATTGGATGTATTCTTTTACAGAGAAACAGCTTCTCTGGTGCTTTTTAACAGGCAGCCTGGGATAGGCGATGCTTCTAGAAAGTGAGCAGTTAACGCAGCCATTTCTGTTGTTTCCACCATCTTAACACAACAACAGACATGCTGCAGTGGGAGGTGACAGCAGCACGGAGAAAAGCCGGCTGCCACTCTTGCAAATGTGCATGAATATTTTCTGCAAAGTCTTTATTTTTTGTCTTGCCATCAGGCAATCACAGAAATCACACCAAACCTTAAAACGACAATTTGTTCTAGATAAACAATATTTAGACCGTGAGTTGCAAGTTGATTTTATGTAGCCCAGCAGTTTTCTATTGCAACCCCCAAAATGTTCTATCTGGCAGTAAAATGATATTTCACTATCTACTCTATTTAATATGAGCATTATTTCATACCAGCAGGCTGCAGCAGGGCTGATTCAGGTGACCTTTTCAACTTGGTGGGATTTTATTTTTTATTTTTTAATCTTAAATGAAACTCATACATAACTGACAAGTGTGTGATTTAAATGATGAAGCCATCACAGATTCATTTGTCTTATTTGTCTCTTTTAAAAAGTCTCTCGTGACCTTTGTGTAATGTGAGATGTGCTAAAATATGTATCCATATGGGTTTTATTCAGTTGCTTTACTGTGAGGTTTTTTTTTTCTTCCTCACATCTAGACACACACACACACACACACACACATTGTTTATACCAGGTGGAAATATGGTCTCATATTGTGTAAATTTACTATGGATGTGTGTGTCTAATATAACCAGGGTGTATTTAGTTGTGCACAGTTCACCTCTCTCTCTGTGGCTTGGCCTCCCTCACCCTCTTATGTCACTCAGAACATTTCACTCATCTCCTTCAGAGAACCACCTACACAGACACACACAAGTACACACGCTTACTTGTTCGCATATCTCCTCAGCGCTATTTCATTCTGGTTTCTTTCCTTCAGTCACTTCCCTGGATTTGTTCTCTTTGGCCTCTATCCTGGCCTTCTCTCTCTCTTATACTATCTTCTTTGTAAGCGGATCCTCTGCCCTGGCCTGCATTTGCATGGGCGGGAGCCAGTAAGGCGTTTGGCTCCAGGGGATGACTGAGAGAGAGGAGGAGAATCTCATTTGCATATATAACGAGGCCTTTTCTGCATGCAGCCAGGGGAACAGAAAACAGAAAAAATGGATTTATTTATGTATGGTTTTGTCAAAGATTTCCCCCAGCAGTTGAAGTCAATCCAGGAAGCCAATTATGCGTTGGATTGTGAGTGAGAGTTGTGAGAGGAGATCTCGCTGTGCCGCTGTATACCCCCAAACCGTGTGTGTGTGTGTGTGTGTGTGTGTGTGTGTGTGCGTCTGATCAGCAGTAATACTGAACCGATAACGGTGATGATGGTCCTTTGTGCGATTCCAGCATTATTGTGTCTTTTCCATGTCTCTTTCTGTTGCTATCAAAGCTCCAGCCTTTCATCTGATGCATCCTTTTCTTGTGCCCTGTTTCTCTGAGAGGAGCTCTGGGGTGATAACTAACCACCTGCCTCACTTTCTTGCTTTTTCTGTAAATGTCAAGAAAATATTAAAAAAAACAGTCAAGCTTGCCGAGAACTAGAGGGAGAACAGAATGACTTCACATCAGGACAACAATGTGCGAGATGTGCAAGAGGGCAGCTCCTTTCTGCCATCGCCAAGAGTCTTTTTTTTAATCACACAGGACTAAGAAGAAGAAGAGGTGAAGAAATAAGAAAAAAAGGCATCTCATATTCTCCCAGATTGTGTTTTCCCCCCTTTTTTTTTTTCCTTTTCTAATCTGCGATGCAAAAGAATTAAAGCATGGCGCTGAGCTGTTATCTCTTGCACGCAGCACAAGAAAGAGAGAGAGAGAATAGGCTTACGCTGAATAATGAATCAAACACACTCCAAAGCCTTTTACATTTCCTATACTTCACCTTAAATATTGAGCGTCCCGCTTCTCAGCCCACTATTCCTTTCAGGGAAACAGAAAAGTGGAAACTTTCAAGAACCAGGGGCATGAAGACCGAAGGATCTCTCCATCCTCTGTTTCTTTCCATGAGACTGACTGATGTTGTTTTGCAGTTTTACACCCCACTCGCCCGCTGACATTTTGCATAATTTGGACCGAGCGACTGCAGACTGAGGATGATCTAAGGAGCCGGACAGCTCGTGATGAATGCTGGGAAGTCTCAGCTAGTGGAAGGGGGGGTTGGGGGGGCTGATGGATCAGCAGAGAGAGCTGCTCCAGCTGAGGGTGTGGAGATGTCAGTAGGAGTTTGTTTGCTGGGAAAACTGTGATCTTTTCACATCTTGGCCCCACTGTGTACGGCCTGCCATCAGCTGTTCTGTGTATTGTTTGCAGTCGCTCTGTTTCTGGTAGTCATCTGCCCAGATGTCTCCGCTTTGATCACCTACGATCGGCAGTCACTCCTAAACCCTAACCCACTCATGAAAGAGGTCACACGCTGGATCTGGTGTTGTCTTACGGACTGCATCACAGAGATACGTGACTGTGGTATATCGGACCATTTTCCTGTTTTATTTACAGCAGCGGTCCCCAGCTCTGGGATAAATCGAGTATCCTCTGCACGTCGTGTGCGCTTGGTTAACTCTTCATGCGCTGCAGATTTTGCAACTGCTTTTAAAAACTCTGACTTAAGCAATTTGGACTTTTGCTTGAGCCTGAATACCGAGGACTTCACTAACTCTTTTATATCTACTTGCACTGCTGTACTGGACTGTATTGCCCCTTTTACAACCAAACACACCAAACCTTCCTCCCAGCGCTGGCTGGATGAGACAACCCGCGCTCTCAGACGTGAGTGCAGATGTGCTGAGAGAAGGTGGAAGAAGGATAAGCTCCATGTCTCCTTAGAGATCCTGCGTAACTGTTTGTTGAAATATCAGAAAGCAGTAAAATATGCAAAGTCTGCTTATTTCTCTAACATTGTTTCAAGTAACAGTCACAGGCCTCATTTTCTTTTTAGTGTTTTTAATTCACTCGCTGATCCTCATTGTAATGTAAACCAAGCGAAGGTCTGTCCTGCACTGTGCGATAACTTTAAGAAGTTTTTTGTGGAAAAAATTTCTGCCCTCAGACCTTCATCACCTCAGGCTGAAACAGACTCATCTGCACCTCCTCCCAGCAGAGCTGTCTTTGAGCAGTTTGAGCCTGTCACACTCTCCACACTAAAGGAGGTGATTTAAAATATGAGACCTGTAAACTCTCCCACAGACTGTGTTCCGTCTCGCCTTTTTAAAGAGGCTTTTGATTCAGTGGGACCAACTATCCTCGCTCTGATTAACAGTGCGCTTGCATCTGGTTGTGTTCCAGCTGCCTTTAAACATGCAGTTGTACAGCCTCTAATCAAGAAGAAGAACCGTGACCCTGATGTTCTTTCGAACTACAGACCAATTTCTAAATTACCATTTTTATTTAAGGTCCTTGAAAAAGTTGTTTTTAAGCAACTTCAGGCATTTTTAAGTGGACATGGAATGTGGGAAAAGTTTCAGTCAGGTTTTAGATTGCGTCACAGCACAGAGACGGCTCTTTTAAGAGTTTTTAACGATCTGCTTTTAACTGTGGACTCTGGTAGTCCTGCAGTTTTAGTACTTCTAGATCTGTCAGCTGCCTTTGACACTGTGGACCACGAGATCCTTCTATCCGGCCTAGAACATGAAATTGGCATTAAAGGCACGGTTCTGACTTGGTTCAGATCTATTCTTACTGACAGAAGTTTCTCTGTTCATCTAGGAGACTGTTTTTCTACCACAGCAAAGCTTTCTTGTGGAGTGCCTCAAGGGTCCATTCTGGGCCCAATTCTTTTCTCATTGTATATGTTGCCTCTAGGGTCGATTTTTAGGACACACCATATTTCTTTTCACTGTTTTGCTGATGACATCCAGGTATATATGCCCATCAAACTGAACAGCAGAGATCCATGGGAACCCCTGCTGAACTGTCTAAGTGACATCCAGTCCTGGATGAGAAAGAATTTCCTAAATCTTAATGAAAGCAAAACCGAGGTCATATGCTTTGGTAAATCTGACCCCTCAAGCAACTCCTCTGGCACTCCGAGTCATTTGGCTCGTGGCTGTCGTGATGCTGTAAAATTTTAGATAGCAGTTTTAAAATGGAGAATCAAGTAAGTGCTGTTACCAAAATCAGTTTTTACCAACTTAGAGTCATTGCCAAGGTAAAACCTTATCTCCCACAGCAGGACCTGGAAAAAGTTATTCATGCTTTTATTACTTCCCGCCTGGACTACTGTAATTCTCTGTACTTTGGCATAGATCAATCATCTGTGCGCCGCCTGCAGGTAGTCCAGAATGCGGCAGCTCGTCTTTTAACTGGTATAAAAAAGCATGAACACATTACCCCGGTCCTGTCATCCCTTCACTGGCTCCCTGTCCGTTTAAGAATCAATTTTAAGATTTTATTGCTTACTTTTAAAGCCTTAAACGGACTGGCACCTTTGTATCTGTCTGAGCTGCTTCACAGTCACACCCCTGTAAGAGCTCTGAGGTCATCGAACCAGCTGCTCTTACAGAGGCCTAAAACCAGACTAAAACAGAGAGGTGATCGAGCTTTTGCAGCAGCAGCACCAAAGCTATGGAATGATCTACCTCTCCATATCCGCACAGCTCAGACGATACACACATTTAAATCTCTATTAAAAACACATTTCTTTTCCTTGGCATTTGGCTGCAGTGCTACCTCCTTTTAGACCATTGCTTTATGGTATTTTATGGTATTTGTTTTAAATGTTTTTATTTTATTTATTTATTTATTTTTTTCTTTATATTTTTTTTTATGTATTATTATATTTTTTATTTAGTATAGTCCTTGGGGTTATAGATCTTGTACAGCACTTTGGTCAACGTCATTGTTTTAAATGTGCTTTATAAATAAACTTGACTTAAGTTTCTTGCAGTTAGAGCAGTGATTCACAAGAGCCAGGGTTTTCAAAATTCTTATTTCACGAGTCCTGCAACATGCTTCCTTCTACCTTTATAAAGAGTTGAACACGAAACATACAGTACTGCAGCTCAGCCTAAAATGCGCTGGTGCCGCTGACTCTGCTGTGTTTTTGTTCAGGACTTTGTAAAGTTGCTTCATACTTTAATGTTTGATTCTTGCAGGAGAGGAAGATGTGATGGTCTATTGAATAAATGATGGGCATGTGGGTGATATATCTGTACATATATCACAGGCAGTAGTGATATCCCTTTACATTTTCTTTACTGCAGAGAATAAAATGGTGGTGAGAGAGGGAAATCTAGCTGAGGGACCACAGAGTGAACTCGGTTAACATTAAGAAAACCCAACCTATTTCTCCAGCTGCTCCTATGGACTGATCACAGTCCAGCACTTCACTGAAGTTGTATGATGTTCACACTGAATATTCAGGCTTGAGACGCCATGTTTTTTGCTCCTGGAAATGCCAGAGCATCAAATACTTGTCATCTCAGAGATGAAAATGGAGTTGTTTGGTGTAGGTGCCTGCAAACACTGGTCACAGCAATAGCGAGTCCATTATTAAGCACCGAGTGTGGTAGTGCAGTGGTGGATCCTAGGTGCTGCACAGAGCTTTGCAAATCAGCGTCTGCGTGTTGGAGGCTGTGTGCTGTCACCAGGAGGCAATGTGGACAAAATGATGCAATGCAGTGCTGTAGACTGCTCTTGCTGTGTTTGTGCTGTTGTAGATCCTTTAACTTAGCCCCTGCTGCAAGAAGACAGAAGTCATAATTTACAAAGAGCTTCTTTGAGAAAGTGAAAACAAGCTTTGAAACCAATAAAAACTGTCCGCCGCAGCCACATTCTGTCCTCCTCGTGCGTGCTTTCGAGCTTTTTGAAGATGTTTTTTATGCGTCTTTCTCTTTGTCGCTAACTCCACTGTCACTTCCTTTCCTGTTCAAGTCAACTTTTCATCCAATCACAATGCCAGTGAGTCTATGATGCCCACACAGTCATTGGCATCAAGCTACGCACTTTTAGATTTTGGAGAACTGCACATAAGTAGCCTCTGTGCAGTTTGAGTTCCTACATTTCCTCTCTCTGCACAGCCAAAGAGCTCTGCGAACAGACACTAACACGGGCCCATAATTCCCGCAGTACTCCAACTAGTGACAAATGAACTCTTGGTGAGGAGTCCTCATCATCACGTTTTATGCTCTGGGTACCCTTAAGCATCATTTTCAGCATGCATGTTCGATGATGTGAACGGGCACATTTTAACCCAACATACAAAGTTTTCCTAATTATAAATGAGCAGTTTTGATGCTTAAACTGAACCGAAGAGTGCAAAGATGAAATAATCAAACAGGGCACTAACTGTGGTCTCCTGGTTGACAGCCTCGTGATTCTGCCACCTCTCTGGCCTTGTCCTTCTGCATCCAGTTCTGGTTCATCAAGGCACTGATGTCAAAGAGCCTACTGTGTGCATCTTTGAGATGCCAGTAATACTTGAACCCCTAGGATGTGAACGGGTTGGTTTCTCAAATCCACTTCAGAGTCATCATTATTCAAAATTCATGCTGACGTATTTGGAAACTTTATGCTTTAGAATAGAGACACTGCTTCAGTTGTGTCAGATCCCATCAGCAATGCGTATTTATCCAAGTGACTCAGAATGACTTGAGAAAATCTGTGAAATCAGTCAGACCTCATGTAGTTAGATTCCCAGCAGTGCCCTTTCCTGCCCCAAACATAACTCCAACAATCCTTTTTTAGTATATATTGTTTGCTTGAACTGTGAACTGGCACATATCGGTAAAGCATTACCGTCCACTAATAGCAAAGGTTACTTATTGTGTAACGGTGCATTCTAGCAAACACTACTGCTCAAAAGTGCTAAAATATAAACAGAACCAAATGTGGAGTTGACAAATTGATCCAGCGTACCACAGAAAAGGGACGAGGAAGATTCAGGCTTTCATTAACTGGTGAAAGATCCTAATGTAGCTACTCTCTAGTTTAACACTTTGTGTCCTAAAACTGGCACATGTGGTTCTGACAGTGTTAGAGTATAAAGACAGGAAATTCTCTGAATTTGATATTTCATTAACAATTGGTGGTAAATTTGCCCTCAGAGTAGTTTAGAAATGTTTTCAGAGGCGTAAGGACACACAGCTACACAGCTTCAGTGTACCTCGGCACTGGTTCTCCAAGTTTCTGGAACTCTGAAGATTCAAAAGATCACCCATAATATGACTGAGGGTTACGGATATAACATCATTTTCATCCTTAGTAAATCATTGAGTCACTGCTCATGTCTTACGGAGGAGGGTGCTGACATCGCTGATGAGACCGCTTCCATCAGGACAGAAATGTATCATCCAAGGCTAAATGCAATGACAGAGAGCCAAAAGTCCATCAAAAGTCCATCAAAATAGCCCAGACAGCATAACAGAGCGGCCAGAATGACTCAACATTCGTTCCCCTTTAATCTCACACGCATCTCTACATCTTTACATGTAAAGTAGGCTCATTTCAATACGATTCAAACTCCGAGTAGAGCACGACTGATGAGTTTAAGGTTAATAAAAATTAATCTTGCAGGTTAAGTATGAGCCTAAAAGCTTTTTTTTTTTTCTTTTTTCTCAGACAGATGCGTCTTTGCAGCTCACTCAGCAGCCCTGAAGGCAGATTTTAGTGAAAAACTGTGAATTTTATGGTGCTGCCTGGTTGAATAATGACTGATAACAGTTCACGGAGATAAGAGCTGATGCAGTGGCACCTAAAACTGCTGCTGTTTAACATATGGCTAGGTGCTAATGGAGCCCTCCAGACGCTCCTGTCTGTATTGTTAACTGCCAGCGGTGAACTTCCTGCCATGGCAGCAGTAGCGAAGTGAGACTTCACAGCTTCCCAGAGAAGATAATCTGATGTTAATTACCATGGGGTGCCAATAAATCACTCACAATCATGTCATAAACATGAAGGGGCCCTTCATGCATCATTATAGCTTTGCAGAGATGAGCGAGCGCAAGCCTTTTGCCACGACACCCTCCGCTTTGCATAAAAGTCCCTTCATTATCCCACCCCATCATTTCATGCCTATGACAGAGAGGGTTTTTCTTTAACAGCCTCCACCATGTCTTTCATTCACTCATGTCACTGATGTCAAATTATAACGTGCCTCCTTACTGAACTGAGGCTTCACACAGAGCTCCATAAAGCAGCATTAATGTGGGCAGGAGGACAGAGGCTGGAGGTAATTATGGATTTTTCAGCTCTTTATTTTAATTGATTATTTAATTGATGCATTTAGAAACAGTTTATAAAATGATTAATTCAGTTTGCATTTAAATCCATCGAGGTTCTGTATCGTTTTCGATGCTTTTAGTGTGAGAGGATAGTTCTGTCCCAGCATGCACTGGGTGAGAGGCCACGAGTCTTTCATGAAGAAAAACTCTTTGATTATAGATAGTTGTCATAAAAGGATATTGTATAGATAGATTGTCTGTCTAAAGCTGCAGAAAGGGGCTGAACTAGAGGACGTGTTTGAATTTATGGCTGTGTCACTAAACTCTGAACAGCACAGGATTACAACAATGAAGGCTTCAAATCTACAAACCAGCTGTAATGGAAACAGAGAAGGGTGAAGGAAAAGCAGCTTTGAGCTCCAGTGCTGAATATGAGGGATAAACTACGCCTCAACCAGACCAGTACGCCTGCACCGCTCACCATCTGCCCTCCATCATAATCACCACACTGGATCACAGCAGTGGGATTTTAAGAGTTTATTTCTAAACTACCAAATGATTAAGTCCAAACTCTGAAATAAGATTTCTTTCATCAACATCAAAGATTGTGTTAGATGCTGATAATATTATAAAATTGAGAGGCTGTTATAGTTTACATTTCGTCCGGAGCAGCTGATATGCAGGTGCACTGACACACTGTTGAAATGCATGACTAAGAATATTATGGTGTTATTTTTTCCTTGCATATAATTCTATGCAACTGACAAAGTTCATCATTTTGTACAGTAGAGCTGTTTTTTTAGATATTTCAGAAAAGTGCTCTGAACAGCTGCTGGTCTCAGACCAGCCAATCTGAACACACCATCTTCTGTCTTTTCAAAGTTTTGTGGACTTTACCCCAAAATATGTTTTTAAAGAGCTTTTCCCACCTTACAGTAGTACTTCTACCACCATCTTTGATAATAAGGAATTCTCAGAGTGCCACGTCGCTCTCACAAAACATGTAGCTGAAAATTATGTTTTAAACACTGTACATTATATATGACAGATGGATGCAGTTTCTGAGTCAGAAAAGTGAAGCTAATGCACGCGGATTTAAACCTGCATTCTGCCTGATGACCAGTCGACTCTGCTTCCTAAAACGTCCTCTCGTACTGGTTGTGTAGAAATCAGTGGGGAAATCGCCTGCAGCGCTCTTGCTCTATAACCTCAGTAAATATTTTCTTGATTAATTTATCGTGTCTGTCATTCACTTATTGAATATAACATGATGCTCATTGGACAGGCCTGTGATTTGCCCTCAGTGCAGTGTTCTCATCTTCTCACTCAGATTAATTAGACCCCTTAACTTATCACATCTAGTTTTGAAACACTAAGATAACAACAGCAGAACTGCTCAGGCTGAGTCTTCACAAACCAACCGATGTGTGACATCACGCTTCTGCACCTGTCTTTTATACAGACTGCAGTTTCACCTCTGGGAACTCTGGGAAATGCTAGTGTGTTGTTAGATTTGATTGTTTTGTCAACTTCTGCTTCCAAGTTCAGGAATGAACCTTTAATTGATTTCCTTGTAAATGCTGACTAATACTGCAGTCAGGTCCACTCGCTGACTGCCTCACTGTGCTCTTAGCATTTCACATAGTTTTCATGCTCAGTAGCTGCTCTGCTTTTATTTAAATCACTTCTGGGAATTACAATATCCTTCAAAATTTTGAACTGCAGATCCACTTATTATGCCTTTATGGAGTCATCTTTGTGCAATTCCACAGTAGTTTACACTGACTCTATTACAAGGTCCTGGAAAAAAAGGGGGGAAAAAAACAAAACAAACTTTAATGTATTATAAATGCATAAATATAAAATTAAACACTTTGGAAGCTCAAAATTTAACTACTATATTTATGCACCACAGATTTGAAATTCTGTGCACAATTCTTTTTTTTTTTACA
This sequence comes from Archocentrus centrarchus, assembly GCF_007364275.1. Classification (NCBI taxonomy): domain Eukaryota; kingdom Metazoa; phylum Chordata; class Actinopteri; order Cichliformes; family Cichlidae; genus Archocentrus; species Archocentrus centrarchus. The sequence continues at coordinate 36,874,087 of NC_044355.1, read as the reverse complement.
TCCCGCTTTCATTTCTTTTTTCTTTCTTTGTGTGGTCAGAGGTCTCTTCATGGAGACAGTTTCATCCCCAGATGCATTAAAGTTAAACAAAAAACACAAAGTAAATTTCAAATAATTTTCCTCCCTCTGTCCCTGCTTCCTGTAAATCACCATATCTAACAAGCATGGAGGTGACTCTGACAACCTGGCTCTGGTCGGCGCCAGCCAATTAGACTTGTCGGGTAAGATGAGGGCGCCCTCAGTGTCCTCACAGCAGCATCTTGAAGCTCACACTGCTCCATCCGTCCGAACATCTGGCTCGAAGCTGTGCCTGCCTCCTGCAATGTTGACCATGCTGACGGGTCTATTAGAGGCTGTGTGTGTGTGTGTGTGTGTGTGTGTGTGTGTGTGTGTGTGTGTGTGTGTGTGTGTGTGTGTGTGTGTGTGTGTGTGTGTGTGTTTGAGCTGATAAAGGAAATGACACTGCAGCAGCAGGTACATAGGCTCTCCCAGAGCACATGTCCAAACCGATCAAATGGAACCTGAACTAACCGTGAACGCCGGCAGATCCGTGTTCAGGGACTCGATCAGCTGCTGCTGCTGTTGATGATGATGATGATGATGACTCACAACATGGTTGCCAGAGACTGAGCTGTTCAAAAACACCTGAGTAGGAAAAAATCTATCTGATTCATGTATATTTATGTTGTGTTTCAGGCTTTACTGCAGGATTCTCTTCTTAGGATTCTTCTTATCTTAAATTTGAAGTCAGTGTGGTGTAATTTTTTTTGATTGACAGTCAAGACATATTCCTAATCCCATAGTCTTTGTGAAGCTAGTAGCCTTGTGAGGGGATTGTAAACAACAAGGATATTAGGTAAGCTCATTTTTGACCAGGTTGGTGGTGTATGCAGGATGCACAGAGCTCTCTTAGTTCTTTCACCTTTGTCAGTCTTGACTCTAAAAGGGAAACCACATAGACAGAGACTAGCATTGATGCAGCTACCAGAGACCATTAAATGTAAGTGAAATTCAGCAACCAAAATCACAGTGAAATTACCTTTAGTGATACAAAGTGGGCAGGCACTGATTTAAACTTTTCTCAACTTTAAGTTGATCGATTGAAGCAACTACTAATGGCAGCAAAGAATACCACTGACATATGAGGGGATGGTAAAAAAAAAAAAAAAAAGAAGTTTATCTTTGCACCTGAAGCCCAGAATGATCAGGAAACTGACCTCCAGCTGTAAAGCTATACAAGAAACTCTTTGCGTGGTTGGGATTAATACTTAAGAAGACATCCATTAGACTGAAATTAGCATTCACGTGCACATGTCTCAATGCCTCACAGTTGGAAGAGTATCTTTGCGAGCACAGTTATCATAGCAACAACAACCAATCACAACAACCATCATCCACAAGACACAATGATCAACTCTTCCATCAATCTGTATCAAGAGACAGGCTACACGAGAAACCACCTCGCTCCTCTGGATAACATGATGTCACTGCCTATCAGCTTGGCTGGAACATCTGAATGAATGTGATTTGATTGGCTGGCACTTAAAAAACTGTGCTTCTCTTAATCCTTCATTACAAACAAAGCAAAAGCAACAAATCCACAATTCTGTTCGGCAACTCGTGACTTCAGCCCATTCAAAATGAATGAGAGGTGAGAGCACTGAAGTCTGAAACACTGCTAAAAATAAAAGGAGAATCTGGTTTGATGGGAGAGATTTTTATTAATCTAGGTGAACGTTTGCTGTTGGTCTGCTTTAGTTATAGTTATGCTTGTGGCGTGCTCTGGTTCATCTAGCAACCCCAGCAGGTCAGAATTTGTTCCTGATAAAGACTTTATGCCTCAAACGATTTCTAACAAGTCTCCATGCTCATGTGTTCAATTTCCATTGCAAAATTAGTGCTGCAACATCAGAGCAACTTTCATTTTTTAAAGTCTTGCTGTGTGTTAGCCGTAAAAATGAGGGTTGGAGGGTTATGATTATCTGTCGCTGATTCCACTTTCTGTTGTTTGGCAGAATTGTCTGTGTGAACGTAACCTGTTTGACTCTTTCCTGAGCTGCTTTAATAGTTGCTTATGGAGTTTATTTTGTTGATTATTAATATGAAAATTTGGCCTGGACACAGTTGATCTTCAGTAGAATAAATAAGATTGAAAAAAAGGTGCTCTGAACCTTCAGACTTTTATCAGATAATACGATTCTCTTTGAGAAGCTGTTATAAACAGAGCTGTAATGAGGCCGCTGCTGTGTCGACAGCATGTCACTGTGATTTACTGTTCAGGCTTTCATCAGTAACAGCACCACCTCTCTCTCTCACACACACTAACAATACAAAATAAAACGCTCAAATAAAACTGCACTATCCCTCACCCTTTCCTCTGTTGGTCCAAACTTTCTGCTTCATTTGAGCCCAGAGTGCGTCGTATCTCCTCGTCTGTGGGAATCATCTGCCACATTGCATTCTGGGTGTAATGCGCCCCGGGGCAGTATTAGATTTAGCCGGTATCAGACTTATTTGTTCGTTTTACCCAGTTGAGTACACAGCATGTACACGGCGTACAGTGAAGCTCCTCATCCACTTAGCACTCGGCAGATAAGAGCTTTCTTTATCCTGCTTATCTTGCAGAAGATAAAACACACTCAGAGGCCGAGTGGAAATGAGATGTGGCGACAAACCACATCTTTAAATGAAGAGGTGTTTCTTCATTTCCAGTAACGATGGCCTATATAGAGTGTGAAATGCTCTCAACTTGGTGTGAGAGGAAGCTGTGTGTTTGCTTGTGTGTGTGTGTCTGTGTTAGAGTGATGCAGCAGCATCATTTGAGTGTAAAAAAACGTTCAGCTGAAATAAGTTAACACATCTAAATGAGGGAAGGGAAGGTTGCGAAGGGACAAACCTGCATCCCATTTTCTGCATCACTTCACCCATTCAGAGAGGTGTGGATATGTGTGTGTGTTTGTCACCAGGGAGGAAGGGTGGGTGATGTGTGCTGATGTTCACCAGGCCAAATGTTCAGCCAGGAGAGCGTGGACAGGATGCAACGGTGCATCGCCTGTCTTACAAACCATCCCCGACCTCTGAATGACTTTTAGTGGGTTTTTTTCCTACTGCATCTGATGATGTTTCAGGACAATGGAGTCACCATCTGACTGCTACTGAGAACTTGTAGACATGGAGACGGGTGTGGACTCATAAATTTATGTTCTGACAGAACATAAATTTAGAATTTGATGGCAGTTAAATCTTAAAAATATTCAAAAGGCACCAAGAACACAAACACAATCAAGAGGTCGACTTGGAGCAATGAGGCCTAGCAGACAGTGAGGAGATACATCTGCTTATTTCAACTGTCAGTTATTCACATCCTTAACTTATGAAACAAAATCACCCACTCTGCAGTTGTTATGTATAATAAATAAGCACACATAGATGAATCTCCCCCTCTCTTAAAGCAAAGCAGCACCTCTGGTAAGGTAAAGAATGATGGTGGCTAAGCGATCTTGACGGTCGTATTCTCTAAAGTGCTACTCTTATTTTCAGTGCACTCTTAAACTGGTACCTTCCAATACAAAGCAGCATGCTTGGGTTGGTCATTTAACGTTGTTCACACTGAGTAAACCAGCTCCGGAGTAGGTTTGAATTCACGGCTCCATCGCTGTCACAACCAATCCAAGAACCACTCTGAAGAACTGAAAGATCCAGGTTCTCGCCAAATGGTCAACAGTTTGATTCAGCTCAGATGGAAACCCTGTAAAAAAAAAAAAAAGAGATCCCACGAGCCTTCAGTGACACCATCACCAGTTTACTCCAGATGCTGCGCTTGGCTGTCACTCCTGGCATCGCTGTCAATATATCGGCTGTTGTGAGGGGACGAGGACAGGCAGTCAGCCAATGTTTGACTTTCTGTTTTCAGGGTCTGTCTGTGTTGTAATATTTGCAGTCCTCCCTGCTGCACACAAACACCTCGTGGTCCTCCTGCTTCCTGTCAGGGAGCGATGGGCATATTGGGCTTTATTGATGGTCGGTGGCGATTCCTCCGCGTCCCTCAGTTTTCTTTGCTTCTTCTTCTCCTAGACAGCGTTAGACAGTGTTGTTTCATCTTTCTCTGTCCCTGTGCTTTTGATATTGTGTCTGCTGATAAATACAACACAGTCCACACAAAACATTTGCTGTTCATTTTCCAAATTCATTTTGACCAACAACACGTGTTAAATCAGTGCCAACTATCACTGCAAACCAGCAGGTTAAGGGTGTGGTGGTGTTTACTTGAGTTTAGAGTCTTTCAGTTGAATCCAAACTGATGAAGACCATTTAGACACTTTGCAGTCTGTTTATTAAAGCATCCAATCATTGAAAACATTAATATATTTTAACTGCATGAATTGAAGTGTGAAGAAAATAATTTTCACTGCAGTGCCCTCAGAAACACACAAGCCCGCCTCACAAGTGACAGTAAAGTCGGAAATTAAGTTCAACTTCATCAACCGGAGAGAAAAATGTTGATACTCACCAGAGTGGTCTCAGGGTGGTGATTTTAATCTACCAAGCAGGACTTTCAGAGATTAGACACATCTCTTTGAGATGGTAATTTAAACATTTGCATATATTTAAATGCTACACATATATCTTTGTTCAGCTTTGTGGAGCAATTATCTCAACATATTTCTTTTATATATATGATATTTATCTCTGAGGGAAGAATAATCTGATAATACTCAGTACCAGATGACTGTGTTGTTCTCACTTTCTAAAATTGTGCATTTTTTTCCTCTAACTTCTGTGGTGTGAGTTTTATTTTCTTTCTGTCTGAACAGACAGAAAATGTCCTCTTACTGTCCAGCCTGTGCAGTCCACATGAGCCACTTCAGGTATTACGCTGCCTGTAAAGCTGTAAATTTAATGTGGTTTAGTGATTTAGAGGAGTTTACAGAGACTTTTAACCCCTGGATTTTTTCTTACATTATTGCTGCAGGCTGGAAGCATGCAGCCTGAAAAGAAACCCAATAGATACTAGGGCTGGAAAACTCTTAAGGCCAATGAAGTGTGCAATATTTTTACATTTATTATAGACATTAAAGGTGACCCATACTGCCTGTTCTGATTTTCTGCCATATTTACGCTGTTTTAATGATGTCAGTGAGAGCAGATGTCCCTGATATGGTCATCCCAGGCACAAAGCTCTGGCTTTGAGCAGAAAAACCTCACCCATCCACATGGTATTTAAATCTTTTGTTTAAGAAGGGCAGCCAATCAGAAGAAAGATGGCTTAAAGGGGGGTGATGGAGCTAAAAAGGAGGATGAAGGGAGACCAGAAATCTTTGGATTATTTAACCTGTGAATCATGAAAAGCGTCTCGATTAAAGTTTGAGATTGAAGAATGTAGGGATGGAAATAAGAAGAATACGTCTACAGCTGCCTTGGAGTCTTGCTCTTTTGTTATACCAAATAAATACATTCAAAAAAGAGCATTTTTGAGCCCTAATAAGTTCATAAATACAGCCGATATGCCCATAACTTTTCATAACTTTCAAAACTGCATATAAAACAATTCTGTGCAAACTAAAGCGAAAATCTACTTTTATTTTTCTATGAGGTCTCAATCACACAAGACTAGAATCTAGTGGGCGACCCTCCCACCTCCAGTAGCCAGGGAAAAATGTATATTCCTTGACCGAATGGAAAATGGTTGCAGGAGATTGCTGGCAGATTCCAGGTGAAACTGGTCACAAAGGATGTGCTGCACCAAAAACCTCCTCTTGATTGCTTTGGGCGCTAGCAAATTGCCTTGGTCACCAGTAGTTTGTAGGAAAGTTGGCAACTTGTCTGCAAGTGCTCCCCATGTACTCTCTGAGCTGTAGTGAAACTGTGACCAGAAACAGAAAATGTTTGCATGGAAGTCTCCAATTCCAGGTTGTGCCACACTTTTCACAGGTTCACTGCTATTTCGTGACCACTTTGCAAGTGCTTGCAGACAACTCTGTGTCTGTCATGCAAACTACTGCCGGTTTGTTCTTGCCAGCAACCTCCAGTGACCTCCATCAACCAATCACCAATCAGCTTCATGCATGCACTCTTTTCCCTAGCTACCAGCAGTTGCCAGGGGGTCACTGACCAGTCTCTGGGCCTGAGTGCACAGCGACTGTCAGGGAAACCTTTTTCCCTACCTACCAGGGGTTGATAGTTGTCGAAATGTCTCTAGGCCTGTGTGGCTGTGGCCTAACCAGCTGTGGGTATCAGCATTAGGGATGTTATAGTCTGAACAGCAAAACTGCACCAATTTAACGTCTGTGACATAACAGAAATAAGTACTGGTACCATGAATCTTTGGACTGTTTTCTGAGAATTCACTGGAGAAAATTTGGAAGAAATCTTTTTTTGGGTAAACTTTCAAAGCTCATATAACCAGATAGATGGCTGGTTAAAATGAGTTATAGCAAATGAAAGGTCTTCTTTTTACCTACATTTGGAGACCAGGCTCATCTTCTAACCTTGATTTATTCTCAAAATAATTTTCTAATATAGTCAGGTTAGGTTGTAGTTAGTGTCATAAATGAGGTGTGACCCACTATACAGAACCACTGGGGCTTCACCCAAAATACTTGTATGCTTTATTGTTTATTTTATTCTAAACTGGGTCTTAATTTGCAAACATGAATCATCATGCTGTATTCAAAAAACACTTATTAAGATCATAAACCTACTGGGAATAAATCCAGAGAGAAGCAGGGTTCTCGTAGACTTCCATACAATCAAATGAAGCACATGTAAATATTATTATTATTATTATTATTCCATGATACCTAAATTAGTAAATAGAGAGATTTTTTTTTTAATTTATTTTGTTAAAGGAGTATTTGACCAGCAGATATTAATTTGATGGCATAATAACAGTTAACCATTTGTTACATTTAGTTTGAAACGGTTACATAGTTATTAAGTGTGAGACTGAGGGTTTGATAAAATTGTGCGTGCGAGTGCGTGTGTGTGTGGGGGTGGCAGACATATGGTTGCTCTCTAAACAAGATGCTGACAACATATACTCTGTATCCAAGTGAGCCACAACCCCCCCCCCCCCCCCCCCCCCCCCCCACACACACACACACACACACACACACACACACGTATGTCTTATCTGCCCCCTGACCCTTCTGCGGCTTAAGTGTTTGTGTGTGTGTGTGTGTGTGTGTGTGTGTGTGTGTGTGTGTGTGTGTGTGTGTGTTTTATCAGGATGACCAGCAGGACTGTAGCACTCATCTATCCCATAAGTCACTGGAGCTCCTGCTGCCTATTGATCTGGCAATCGTCCCTGACACACACACACATACACACAAACACACATACACACACACACACACAAACACACACACACACACACACACACACACACACACACACACTCATCGCCTGCCAACGTGTTCAGAGCACCATCCATGCAGATGGCTGAGCTGATGAAGGGAGAGAGATAGAAGTAAAGTGGAATCATCGGCACCAACAGTGCGCCCTCCAAACTCTTCTGCCCCCCCATCTCCTTTTCTCTGTCCTCCTCTTCCTGTGGAACAAACTAAAACATCAGTTTTCTGTGCTCATTTATGAATCCCATTGTTATGAATATGTTATCAGAGGAATTAGCTAATGTTAAACTCCAGCTGATATGCGGATACTCTGAAATATACAATCTAATATGTTATAGCATATTCCTCAGTGTTTTCAAGGGATTTAAATCAGGTTTGGATATATCATCAGTGCTCTGATTGGGCGTTTCAGCCGGCATCGGTTGCTGACAACTAGAAATTAGTGTTGCTAGGAGACGGGATATCAGCTTGAGTGATGAGGTCTTGATGGGAGCAGTTCATACAACCCTGCAGATGAATGCTTTTTTTTCCTTTTGAAAGAAATAATTTGATTAAAAATTCAAACAGTGATAAAGGATTTTTACTTTTCATTTGTATTAGTTACAGTGTTCTTTTTCTTCTTATAGGGCTATTTGTTATACAAAACAGTAACAGTGTAACAGTCTCAATAGCCAGATGCTCTGAAGCCTCCTCCAGGTAGTAGAGCTGAAAACAATTTGGCCTCATTGACAACAACTGCAATTGAAGACATTTCCTGTATATTTTATTAGACTATGCTGTTTCAGTCATTAAAAAAAGAAAAAGAAGCTCTACTTTTTATTTGTGTTTCACTTACTCGTTGCTTTTCCACACTTACCTTTATTAACTCTGGTCTGGACTGTGTCCTTTGGTTCCCCTGCTCATCAGTGGATGCTGAACTGTGCTGAAGAATTTGCCTGACAGCACAATCATGGGCACGACTTCTGATGAAAACTCAAGTTTTTTCCCCAATAATGCCTATCCTAATAAAAATAAATAAATACAAAATACTAAGCCGCTAAAGAATTTATTTACTTATTTATTTTAATGTTTTATTTATTTATTTATAGTAAAAATTATTGTATATTTTTTGATACAGTTAATTCTCTATCAGCTGTTTAACAAAAATCCCTCTAGAAGCAGGTCTTGCCCAGCAGCCACCTCTGGGCACTAATTTGGGCAGTTATTTTATGCATTTAATTTTAATGGCCATTAAAATATAAAAACTGCATGCACTGAATCACCAGTCATATCAGATGAGAAGCGCTAAAAAGGTTTCCTTCAAAATAAGGTTTTAAATATGAATTTGCCCAACAATTTCAATTCATGATTCTCTGAGTGCCACGTCTCTGTCTCGCTCATAAGGCCTATGCTGTAACTCAGATCAAGTGAAATTTGCATACACAACAGATCTAGACTGATGACTAAACAAAGGACACAGACACATCAGTACAGGTGTGAGTCTGTTCATGTTATATGTTCCACAGACACACACAGCTGTAGGTTTTGGATCATGTATGGCTCCAGGCGTTCTGCTGACCCCAGTGTGGCAGCTCAGAGAGACACACAGGGGATGCTGGGAGAAAGGTGTGTGTTTGTGTGTGTGGAGGTCAGCTGTAGCCTGAAGCGGAGAATGGCAGTCCTCTCTCTGGAGTCTCTGTTTGTTTTCTCACAAACTCTCTCTCATGCTCTTTTTTTTTTTTCAGCTCTCTCCTTGTCACGTCACTTCTGTCTTCATTTCCTTTATTTGCTTTTTTGTTTCTGTGCCTTTCTTCTAACTCTGGTTTTCCATGTTTCACTCGTTTTTCTTCTTTTTTAAATTTATTACATGCAGGAACTTTACTTTGTACCTTAATAAGAAATAGCTTATGTAATATCAAACCAACAAGCTTCCTTTCTGTGCACATCAGACATCAAGTATCAGCCATTCCTTTGGAGATGATCCAGAAACAATTTGAAGAGTGACTCTTGTCTGTTCTAGTACAGATGCCAACAATTGTGTGGATCTGTCAGTGCCTTTGTGCCGCTCTGTGTTCCTAGACAGACAAATGAAGCAGTTCAGGAACATTTGTTTGGAAGTTTATAACAGGAATACACATTGTCCAAGTTTGTGATGAGTTTCACATGTAGAAATTTGGCTTTGATGATTGGTTTGCTAATTGAGAGGTTGATTGATAGCTTTCCTGGTGAGCGGTGTGATACAGGCCAGACTATTCTGGTATATTCTACTTTTTAACCATTTTATTTTTAAAAGGTGTGAATTCCCTGTACAGGCTGGCGACCTATACAGGGTGTACCCTGCCTCTTGCCCTATGTCATAGGGATAGGCTCCAGCCCCCCCGCGACCCTGAACAGGATAAGCGGAAGAGAATGGATGGATGGATGGATGGATGGATGGATGGATTGCCACTTTATCGTGGTGCAGGGATTTGTGTGTCCCAGTGGTCCCAGGGGCTATGTTGTCCAGGGGCTTTTGCCCCATAGTAGGGTCTCTCAAGGCAAAGTGGTCCTGGGTCATGGGGCAGACACAGAACGATTCCAATGACCCCGCAGAAATTTCAAGGGCAATATCAGTTTATCCTGCCTGGGACAGGGTTACTGGGGCCATACCCTGGATCCAGTACTGGCGAAGGTGCTCGAGGGACAGTGTCTAGTAGCCGGGGCTTAGCCTGTGGAGCCCGGCAGGGAGCAGCCCAAAGAGGAAACATGGGCCCATCCTCCTGTATGCCCACCACCCGCATGAGGCGTCGTAAGGGTCGGGTTCAATGTGTGTTGGGTGGCAGTCAAGGGCGGAGGCCCTCATGGACCAATTCCCAGCTATCAAGGCTGGCTGTCTAGGGGCCTTGTTCATGAGTGAGAGGAGCAGGAGATTGAGAGACACCTTGGGGCAGCACCATGGTGAAGAGAGAGCTGAGCAAAGCTGTCATTCAGCATCCCTACCCTCACCTATGGTCACGACCTTTGGGTAGTGACCAAAAGAACGAGATTCCGGATACAAGCTGCAGAAATGAGCGTCCTCCAAAGGATGTCTGGCCTCTCCCGTAGACATAGGGTGAAGAGTGCTGTCATTTGAGAGGGACTCGAAGTAGAACTGCTACTCCTCCACAACGAGAGGAGCCAGTTGAGGGGGTTCGGGCATCTGACTAGGATGCCTCCTGGACGTCTCCTGGGTGAGGTGTTCTGGGCATGTCCAACCAGGAGGAGGCCCTGGGGTAGACCCAGGACACGCTGGAGAGATTATATCTCTGAGCTGGGCTGGGAATGCCTCGGTGTTCCCCTAAATAAGCTGTGACCCAGCCACAGATAAGCAGAAGAAGATGGATGGATGGATATAATTTCTGGCCAGATTTAGCATGCTTACATGTGCAACACAACAATTCCGCAGTTTTGAGGCACGAAAGAAGTTACATGTTATAGGTACCCTTTATATAAGAGTCACATGTTTCACTGGCTTAGGTAAAGGTCAATTTTCCTGTCACCCATGGTTGGCATGTTTCCTGCAGCGGTTTCCATGTGATGGCTTTCCTTTCAAAAGGAGAGTCACTTTGTGCCTTGCACAAGTGTAATGCCACATAAGAGCAAATGACTTCTATTTAAAATGTTTAAAATTCTAGACACCTCAAGGCCTAGCTGTCAACCATATTTGCTTTTAACATGGACAGTCTAGTTTCTGGAGTAATGAATGCTGTTTTTCCAGTGAATGTGGACCTCATTCATTCATGTATCACCGGAACTTGTGCAAAACAATTATAACAACAATTATATTTGTACCGGCTGGTTTTACCAACATGTATTTTAGACCATCCAAATCATTCTAAATTAGTAGGTTCGCCACTTCTTGATGAAAGGTGAGGTGTATTGGGGAGACAGCAGTGAAGTTGTTGTAGAGAGAAGTCTAGCTGCTAAAATGAAAAAGCAAATAAGTCTGAGAAGAATCCCATGAGAGGCACAACTTTCCAAGTGTTTTCCAAGAGGTAACAGCATCAAGGGAAGAAATAGGCTTAGGCTGCAATAAGCAAGGTGGTTAAATATTACCACCACCATGCCACAGTAGTGTATGGAATATGTGAAAGGTTTTGCCTTCTTTGTTTTGCCTTGAGTTAGTGAAACCTTGTAGTCTAAGAAATGCAAAAATATATAAAATACACAGTTTAAGCACAGAATTGTGGCCTGTGTTTGTTTCAGGAACACACTGTAGCCCAATTAAATTTTCATGCTGTTTGCAGCTTTTAATCCACAACACAGGTGGACTGAGTACTTTATACCAAACTTTGCCTGCATATCTGCTTTTCTCAGCCCATCTCTATCATTTTTTTAAACCTACACCACCCTACAGAGAGAGACAACTTTGATCTCTGCAGGTCTGGTCCCTCTTCTTCCCTGCTGGGTGTCGAAGCTGCAGAGAGGAGGAACAAAGAGTGATGGGAGAGGGCAGAGAGAGATGCAGGTAGAAAAACAAAGAGTTAAGATGAGGGAATGAAGTAATCAAGAAACAAAAGAAAGAATGAAATGTGGAAACAAACATGCAGGTAGAAGGACAAGAAGAAGTGATGGATAAAGAAAAGATGGAAGAGAAAACTCTGATTGTTGCTTTGTTTTTAAGTTTCACTCCATGTTCAGTCTGCAGTTGCTTGGAGGTTAAATTGAAATGCTTTTTAGTATTTTTCTGCATTATTTGCTGTCATTTAATGAATTACCACATCAAAGCGAGAAGTCAGAGTGCAGCCGACTGTCAGATTGTTGGTTTAAAAACAACATTTGTTTCTTATTCACTTTTTTCTTTGTGAAGGTTGCACCAGTTAGAAACTCAAAGACCCTGGATACTGCAGAAGAAAACTAAATAGGAAGTGTAGCTGAGATTTTAGTTGAATTCTTATCAAAATGCTCTCTCAGTCACTGCTTTCGGAGGACTTTTATTTTGTTGATTATGTCTCCTTGTGGTCTTGGTGCAGGGGAGGGCTCTGTTTCATGCCATACAGGGCATGTTCATCTTGTTTAGTTTGACTTCTTTACTAAAAATTATCTCAGTTTTTCAGGTTTAAAAGGTGCATATATATATATATATATATATATATATATATATACACATTTCTAAAGTTTTTTTTTGTTTTTTTTTGCTTAATATTTCATGATGGTTACTACAGTGTTGCCGAGACTGGGCTACTGAAGTATTTGCAAAAAGGTTGAGCTGTTGGTTATATACATCTGTGACCCCACATTGCGTCGACACATATGTGGCAAATGACCTTGGTCCAGTACTACTTTTACCCTCATGCTACCGAGTGGAGTCCACGCAGATCCTGGCTGAATATCTTTTGTCACATCTTACAGTTTTTTTTGTTTTTTTTAAATCTTTCTAATTGTCGCCAGATCTACTGTACCTGAAACAGCTGTGTCATGCTCTGGTCATGTCACACATGAAAAGGAGAGCTGATGCTGCTATACTGCAAGCCCCGTTTGCTCCTCCTGTCACATGACAGCATTGCCGGAGCATAAGGATGAAGCAAATTGTGTGTTATAACTGTGTGTTTAGCGCTAGTTGTTTTACTGAGAGTAGGACTTGGTGGGTGCTGTTCAGGGGCTGCCCTTTGTTCCCAGCTGTGTTCATAATATTCATGGACAGGTGCAGCCAGTGAATGGAGGTTGCAGGGTGTTGGGTTTGGTGATCTTGTCTCTGATTTCTTGCAGATGATGTGGTTCTGTTGGCGTTATCAAGCAAATGAGCTCCAGATTGCACTTGGACTGTTTGCTGCTGAGGATGAAACAAATGAAGTGAGAATTATCACCTATAAGTCTGAAGCATGATTCACAGCCAGAAAAAGATGGCGTGCCCACTCTGGGTTGGGAATGAGTTGTTGCCCCAAATGGAGGAGTTAAAGCGTCCTGGGGGTTTGTTCACAAGTGAGGGGGGAGTGGAAGGAGAGATGGATAGACTGAGTGGTGCAGCATGTGCAGTGAGCTGGATGCCATCTGTTGTTGTGAAATGAATGAATATGAGAATATGAAAGCAAAGCTGTTGATTTATAGGTCCATCTAGGTTCCTACCCCCACCTATTATTAGGAGCTGCAAGTAGTGACCAAAAGAAGGAGATCGCAGATACAAATGGTGGAAATGAGTTTCGTCTGAAGCCTTAGAGATGGGGTGAAAAGCTCAGTCATACAGGACAGGCTCAGAGGAGAACTGCTGCACCTCTGAATCAAAAGAATTCACTTGAGGTGGTTCAAACATCTGACCGGGATGCCTCCTGGGCACTTCCTAGGTGAGATGTTTCAGGTGTGTCCTAGGAGGCCCTGGGGCAGGCTCAAGACATGCTGGAGAGATTCCATCTCTAGGCCGGCTGGTTGTGTGTTTGTTTCAATTATTTTACATTAGAGTCAAAATGACAAAATGATTGGTTTCATCATAGAAATACAACACAGATAATTTTTACTTGAAATTACTTAACTCTAAGTAAGACCAGAGTCAAAGGATGGTAAAAAGGTTATTTCACAAAATATGCAGATGAATAGTAACAAATAATCTAATCATGGTTTTTAATAGATGACATTAATTGGATAACTGATTTGAGAAGAAATGAGTTTTGCTGTTATTGTTCCATTGCTTTTATGACAGCTTCTTAAATTATTTTAAGTCCACCTGTAATAATTCAGTTTTGATTATTTTATTTTCTGTAGCTTATTGCTTTGCCTTTTATTGCACGCAATGTTACACACGTGCAATATTGGGGAAGTTGCTTCAGAAATGTATGAAGAATTCAGCTATTTTTTCTTTGTTACTGGTAAACAAGCTGTACAATGTATGTTCGAGCCTTTCTTTGATTATTGACGTGCAGCACTGAGCGGTGGTGTCTGATGACGTGGCCACCCGCGTTGGTGTGGCTGGCTGGTCGCAGGCATAGCAGACGCAGGTTTGCTTAGAGCAATGTTCATTGACTTGAATGGTTGACAAGAGGGTGGAGCAAATTCAAAGAGCCTAATGAAAACCACAGTCAGTAAACAGCCTGTTAAGACATAGAGACAGCTCATTGTAAGCCAGCCTCCCTCTCGATGGTGTTGCACTCAAATAAGTCCCAACTGCTTTGATGACCAGAAATCTGTCAAAACAAGAAAAGATCCAAATTAATTATCTTTTCTAAAACCTCTAGACATAGCTGCTCTCTGAAGCTGCACATTTTTTTTATTATGCAGCTGCAGTGTTGCTCTGTCTGTCACCAGCTGTACCAGTTTTTCCTCATGAAGTTTAGCTGGTGAAGCACCTATCCTCCAGAGAGCAGGATCAGCGAGCTCCAGCCTCGATTTATACTGACGGACTCCACTTCTGTTTGAAGGCTTTTACTTTTAGAGTTCCAGCAGGGATGCGGGGAGAAAAGAAGTCTGCCATACTTTATTTCCTCCTTAAGAAAAAAAAAAAAGCCTCGCACAAACTTCATCTCACTGTAGAAAATAGCAAAAAAGACAGACAAAGAAGTTTTATCTGCGGCTTTACTTCGTATTTCTTCATTTCTCAGTGAAATTATGTCTTTGCACAGTTTCAGTCCCTTTTTAAGATGATTTGAGAGTCCTCAGAGCTGATTTTTTTCAGTACAAGGAATGGGGAATTATGACTGTTGAAATAAGGATGTGTTTTGTCTCTGGTGTCATCTGAATTTATGAGTAAACATAAAAACTAAGCGTAGTTATAATTTATTATGTTCTTCATTTTCTTCGAGTGTTTCTGTGAGGAAATGGAGAATGAGTCTTTTTTCTCTGAGCTCCAGTTTTTATCGCTTGGTTCTTTATTCTTTTTTGTGTCTTATCTGATTTTTTTCAAAAGGTAAAAAATGGACAGGAAGTAAGTGATAACTAGCAAGTCACCCTATCCACACAGTCATTAACATAATGAAAGCAGCTTTCCTTGTAGCATAAGTGAATACCAATAAGCGAAATCAGGCTAAGCTGATGCACCTACATGGTGTTGCCTGTACAGCTTGTCATTGTGTTCCTCAACACGCCTGTCACATGTTGTTTTCTGCGGCTGGTCATACGTGTCACCATCAATCTGTCTGAAGCGTCACTGATCCGTGTGCGGGAGAATATGAGAGCGCATCAATCAGCCGCAGGTGGACTGTCAGTGTGGGATCAAACAGGAAGTGGCTCACAGCGAAGCTGCAGCGGCAGTCGTCCTGACAAACATACAATAAGTCTGAAGACATGAAAACACAGAAATGATCAGTGAGGAAATTTGAAAAGCTGTTGGTGAAAAACACATTCAGAACCCTGATGGACGCGCTCACGGAAAAAAAAGAGTTAGCAGCACAAACCGTGAAGCCTCTGTCGTGCTGGGATGGCTTTATTTTGTTGACATCCTTTTAGGAAAACCGCTAAAGAAAATTATGCTTTTGCTTTCCTGTTGTCAACTTACAACTCACTGTAGTTAATGCTTATGTAACAGCCTTAATTTGGGTTCATTAGAATCAAAAGGCCGAGTATGATTTAGCTCGGGCCTACCATGTGACTGTCATATTGTTACAGTATAAATGTGTAAAGGCCTAAAGTAACAATATATTTTGTTGCATATTTGCTGCTGAATGCTTACAGTGGCATGGTAACAGATTAATATTTCATGCAAATGGAAACACGGAGTCACTTGCATGCATGTTAACGTTAGCATGTTAATAGACGGGCTGATAGGAATATGATTTCCAGACAAAAAGCCTCCCAATACAGAAGTACACATTATTCACCCCTTTGTTGGTTAAACATTGTTTCCTTGAAATTGCATTTGGGTCAAGTTATGAGAAAGACTTACAAACTGAACATGTAAGCAGTGCTCTTCACTCAAAATGTCTTTTTTATGAAAGAACAATATTAGTGTTAGTGCTGTTATTCCATGTTTGGGTCTTGGTGAAGGACCCGGAGTCAACACCCTGATACACCTTTTTTTTTTTTTTTATTCACATTTAATCAAACCCACCCCCCCCTTACATCGTCTTTACACAAAGGACTCTGACCTCTGATGTAAGAATCATTTGTTCACCCCACATCAATCCCAGCCACGTTCCACCAAAATATGTAGAAGCTTCATTTTTAGGAGACGCGTTGCCTTCTGCTAAAGTGCCATCATAAAACACTGCGCTGGTTAGAACAAATTACATGGTTTATGTCTTTACTCTTATTTGCATAAGATTTAAAATTGCTGTATGTGGGAGTGCCACTGTTTCAAATGAATATTTGGATGATTATAGTTAATGGAACATAAACAATTAACATCTGTTCTGCTTTCCATAAATGTCACCTTATTTTCTGATAAGCTGATGCCACTCAGAAAACTGAATATTTGCTGGTATGCACATATAAGCAGCATATTCCATTTATGCACCTAATGAATTACTTTTACTGAAGTATCTAGTGAAAGTAATGCATTACTAACATATACATTTTGTAGAATTTATTTTTAGTACGGCAAATTTAAGATTGTTTTAATGTGATTTCATTCAGTTTTTGATTCTGTTATAATTCTACTTTTATTTTTTTTTTACAGTTTTAAAAGGAGCCTCAGCAGCTCACAGTGCCAAAGTGGCCCTTTCCACTTTCTTTATACACACACACACACACACACACACACACACACACACACACACACACACACACACACACACACACACACACACACACACACACACACACACACACAGCTGAATGTAAAGAAGCAGCTTTGAGAGCATTTTTGCTGTGACAGAGCCAAAGGATTGTGAGGTCCTGTTAATAAGCCTCACCCCCCCACCTCCTTGTGTCCCCCCTCCACATGATCCCTAAATGCATCTTGGGAAATGGCAGCAGCAGCTACAGCCGGGGGCTGCGATGCTGCAAATTTATTCACTTTTGTAGGATAATTGAATTTTTCCTTCATAGTAGGCCGATTCCACTGGGGTGTAAGTACAAGAATATGTGTGTGTGTGTGTGTGTGTGTGTGTGTGTGTGTGTGTGTGTGTGTGTGTGTGTGTGTGTGTGTGCTCTTTTTCCTCTGGACTATTAATAATTGACTGGTTGGCATTTCTTTCTGTGTGAAGATTTATTTCACCTCACTGCTAATTCGGTCGTCTTTCAGATCTGATCTGCAGGTTTCTCAGGTTTTTTCTTTTTTTTGAGTTTTTTTTGTTCCGGTTGGTTGATGTTATTTACAGGGGCAGGTTGC
This sequence comes from Archocentrus centrarchus, assembly GCF_007364275.1. Taxonomy (NCBI): domain Eukaryota; kingdom Metazoa; phylum Chordata; class Actinopteri; order Cichliformes; family Cichlidae; genus Archocentrus; species Archocentrus centrarchus. The sequence continues at coordinate 36,856,543 of NC_044355.1, read as the reverse complement.
TGAGTTTGGTTTACTGTCTCAGCTTCTTGTTTGATGTGTGAATGTGTGAGTTAACTTCAAGAGACAGGTGTAAACAGGAACACTTTAAACCTACAACATTAGTGATTGTTTGATGCATGGAAAACAATGCTGACAGGTCTGTAAGTCCAGCCTGACAGCAAATTCACACAAAAGTCACGTCTCGCCATCTCAGCGGAAACATTAAAGGAAAAAATGACTGATTTCTTTTAAACAATTGGGAGCTTATTCCAGTTGTTTTGTGCGTCATTCCTATCAGATATGATCACGTTTTACAGCTTCACAACAGGAGCTTTCAGTGTGTTAGGATGTTTGAATTTCAAGCCCTTTAAAGAAGAAATTACTATAACCAAATAAGGTTATGTGGCTGACTCTAATCACTGAGTCCAATCATGAAAGTCCGAATTGTGTTATTGTTGCAGGTGGGAAGTTCACATGACACTGAGTCAGAATCAGAAGCGATTTGATCTGAATGTGTGAACACGTTACCACAAAATCTAATGTTTAGCTTCATCTCACCATCAGCAGAGCTCACAAATGAATTTTATTCTTTTTTAAATGGACTTTTTCCTCTGAGATGCACTCATAGTTCTGTTTCTATGTCCGCAGGCCGGCTTTTATGGGCGGCTGACTTTTTAGCAGAAAACAGATATTTATGACGTGTACTGGCTGGTTTCACTAAAACCAACAGGACTCCTAAAACCCTCAAGAATTTAAATAATAATTAAACCAGGATTAATTATTATGACTCCGTCAGCAGATGACTGGCAGGTACAATTAACCTGGGTATGAGTTAAACCCATCACCTTCCTATCCTTTAGGACAGGGATCCTCAAGTCCAGGCCTCGAGAGCCGTTTTCCTGCAGCTTTTAGATGTGTCCCTGATCCAACACACCTGAATCAAATGGCTGAATTACCTCCTCAGTATGCAGTCATGTTCTCCAGAGTCCTGCTAATGACTTCTATATTTGACTCAGGTGTGTTGAAGCAGGGACACATCTAAAACCTGCAGGCCACCGGCCCTTGAGGCCTGGATTTGAGGATCCCTGCTTTAGGATGTAGCGTTGGATGTAAACATGACTGAGAGCCACTATGATACGAAGTATCCAAAATTCCGTCATACAGACAAAATTAACAAACTAGTGTCTACATTGAGATAATAACGCACTTTGATGTCCTCATACAAGTGATAATGGGCACCCCGATGTCTACATTAGGGGTGGGGGTGGGTGGCATTCAGGTATCAGCTTGAAGACAAAAAATACATAAAGAGATGCAACAGATGTCTACTTAAGAAAACAAAAAAGTTTATCGCTGTATTTAACCCACAGTATTAGAATTTACAAATGCCTTTTTAGGCAAATTGGGAGCATTTGTATTCATTTAAGAATATCTAACAACCACAGGTTATGTTTCTGCTGCGCTGGAACAGATTCTGTAGTACAGAGCTGAGTCAGGCTACAGTCTGCATACATAAACATGAAAGGAAGGAGACTCTAATGTAATCTTTGGTCAGCTAGTTGGTCATTTATCTAAAAAAGAAAAAAAATGTCTAAAAAAGATACAAATCTATCAGCTGGTTTGCAATACAAGCACCTCTTGCATAAAATTACCAAAGTGAGACCTAGTTTATTTTTTAAAAAGATGGTGGATTTCCCTTTAAAGAGATGCAGATGTACTGCGGCTGCCAGCACTGAGCCGAGCCAGAGTTTCTGTATTCAGGTCAGTTTGTGCATTCAAAGCAAACACAAACCATGTTCCTCTGCATCTTTAATGACCTCTCTTTCACACAAACACACACTCACTCACACATTCTCTGCCTCACACACACAGCAGGATGCAGTGGTCAAATATTTATGGCCAGGAGAAGCTGCTGTGTTATTGTACTTGATATAGCTCGGGGCGCTTTCCATTGCAGTTGCTTTAGTTGGTTTTCAGGCGCTGATCACAAATACAAAATGCTACAAATAAAAACTTTGGTTACTTCACTGGGAGGTTCACTCAAAATACTTTTGAAAATTCATCTCTGTCCACTGGATGCTGAAGAGCCACATTAGTAAAATTTACTGTAAATTCATCAACGCCAGGGCCATTTTCCTCCAGAGTACAGGGAGACACTGATGCTTGCTGGATGAGGAAGGGGAAGCCATGTGCTGAAACAGTAAAAGTAAAAAAGCAGTTCAGGTCAGTGCCGGCAGCTCAGCAGCATTGCATCACTCTAAGCTTCTGATGAAATAAGACCAGCAGCAGTTACAGCAACAAGAACACACTCATGCCTTATTTCCACCGTTGTTGGTGCTCACATCTAAAGTTTTGACAAAGAATTTGTGTCAAACACATGTAGGTTATTTCTAAATAATTAGGCAGCCATAAAAACAGGTTTTACTCAGTAGACACATGATATGACTCTAGTGAAGAGCAACTATCAGCTGGTACACGACATTTGATACTGTCATTTGAAGGAAATGTATTTTTTATGTGCCAATCCAGTGCCTCTTTTTGCTACCAAGCCCACTAATTCTTAGGGGATATAGGGATCGGAAACCAGAGTTTTCAGATGTGTTAAAAACTTATGAATTATGTTTTTAAAAAAACAGAATATGGCTAATTTCTCACAGTCAGGTGATACTCAGGTTTTGATACCAAGGCTTGTCAAGGGCTTCATCAGTTCCTTCCATCTAACACCTAAAACTCCCGTGCATCACTTGACAGAACCAATCACAATCCCCGTTTTCTGTAGCATCTGCATGTGTCCTTTCTCAGCATCACATCGTTATCCGAGCTGCTGCTGCAGCGGTTGTATTGATGAGCTCAGAGCTGAGCAGATGCTGCAGCGGCTTATCGATCAGCCGGGAAGGGATGTTAAGCATGAATTAGTCCAGAATCAATAAAGAGCGACTGAACAGCAGAAGAGGTGTAAATGCAGCTCAGGTGAGTGTGGTTGTTTGAAAGGAAACTGGAGGAAGACTACTGGAAGAAAGGAGGACAAAATGGACAAAACTGTACCAGAGTTTGTGGAGCCGATTTTTTTCTTAGTTTTTTTTGTTGTTCTATTTCCTTTGGGAATCATTTGTATGTAATGACTTAATAAAGTCTTCTTTGGATCTAAAAAGGGGAAAGAGAGACAGAAAGAAAGATAGGACGGAAGAATGGATTTAGGAAACTAGGAAAAATGAGAGAAGGTAGGATGGAAAAGCTTTAGGGAGAGTTTTAGGAAGAAGGAAATATGTCTGTAGGGTGAAACATTGTTTCTTTTCAGCTGGGATACAAAATCAACTGGTAAGAAGGAAGGAAAGAAAGGCGGACAGTAGGAAGGAATAAAGGAAAGATGTGTACAGAAGAAAATGGAGAAAAACTGAGTAAATAGAGCTGGGGGGGGGGGGGGGGTGCAGACTGGTAGGAAGTTAAAAGTAGGAAATGAGTGGCATCAAAATTACTTCCAAGAGATTAATTCAATTCATTTTGATTCAGCAGTCTCCTCAAGGTGCTTTATTTTGCAGGATAAAGACCATCCAGTATTGCTGGATGAAAGCACAGAGTTTAATATTGAATGTGTGCAAATGTTCAAATAAAGTTTGATTTTAGACAAAAAGAAATTAAGTGAAAGAAAGAAAGGAAGAAAGACATAAGGAAAAAGTGTATCTGCTCCGACCTCATCGGCCCCTCCACTATTTCATTTCAACTGTCGCCTCGGCTGCTCTGCTCTTTGGTTGGTTGGCTGGTTAGACACCCGAGGCTTTAAGCAGGAAATGGATTTAGACCTTGCAGGAAGCAGAGGGGAGATTTGGGAGGGGGAGTCATTTTAAACGTGTCAATCAATATGTTGATGTCACAGAGGAGGAGACGACACTGCTTCTGCCAGTGTGGACCAAAAAAAAGAAAGAAAAAAAAAGGGAAAAAAAAAACAATGGAGCGAGAAGCAGAAACAAAGCACCGACTCTTTTATTTCTCTTCTCTCAGCCTGTTTGGTTTTTTGTTCTGCCTTCAGAAGGAGTCAAGGGGTGAATTAATTTTGGATTTGGAAAACAAGAAAGGGAGGTGTGGGGGGTGGAGTGGTTGTCTAATAACATCTCTGCGTGAAGGGAGAGTGAGGGGCTTCTGAAAGCATCAAATGTTAATTTTTGAAAGAAAAAACACAAATGATTTTCTTCTGCATGGCACTCGCCGGCTAATTAGTGAAAGAACTGATGACATTTAAATATCTAATATCCTCATTTTTCTTTCCTTCGAATCTGTGTGATGAATCTGTTTCCATTTCCTTCATTTTCTGCCAAACCTGCCTTCTTTTCTTCCCTGTCGTCTTTTCCTCAACTTTTATCTCCCCTCACCCCCCTCCCTCCATCTCTCCTCCCCTTCGTCCTCTTTCCCAGCTCTGTGTCGATTAATTAATTGCCGGCTAATTTAATTTCTCAAAAAGTAATAACTTGTTTAAGCATGAATAAAGACTGACAAGGCAAAGTTCTAATCTGCCCAAAGTTTAATTAGATCCGGCAAGGTTTCAGCACAGAGCCATACTGGGGGGTCAGAACGAGAGAAGGAGCGAGGGAGAGAGGGAGCGAGATACTGAACAATGAAAAGAAAGGGAGAGAAAGGGCCCTAGGAATGGATCTGGCCTAAATGTAGACTGAAGTGGCTTCATTGGTTTTCTTTAACTTCTGTGTCAAAAACTGGCCCAAAAGCACATCTTTCAAAGGCAATCACTAAATGGGAGCTGCTCTAAAATGGTAAATGAATTTTTCTGAGCACCACGAGCCTCTTGAAATGGCTCCTTTGTAACTGTAATTTCAATACTGTTCAATGACTTGTGGATAGTCAAGAAGAGCTGATAGATTCAGTTACATTCTCTGTTTCCTGTGTGCACGGAGCAAACAGGAACAGAGCAGTCTACGAGCTCGGCTCGAGGAAGCCGCCGGGCCCAGAAAAACCTGGGAAACACTGAGCAACTGTCATTCAAATGAATCTTTGAATGCAGTATCCTGTTCTTCCTGAAAACATCATTTCAGTTTACTTCAGCCTGGCTTATAATTCCAAAATAATCTCTGTGAGTCCTGTTAACTTTGCACTCCCTTTACCTATTTATAGAGACCAGGAGTCACACAAGACAGCATCCACCAGGGCAACAAAATTGTATTTTAAAGAAGCTTCCTGCAGCTTTCCAAATGAATCAGTTTATTCAGCTTATTTTTGAAGGCTCACCCAATGAAAACATGGCAATTAGCCACCTGGATTTCATAAAAGAAACAGCTTTATTTTAATAAGTTCACCAATTATGAAAGAAAAAAGTGTATTTTATAATCAAAATGTGCCTTGTAAAAAACGTAGAGATGAAATGCTTCTGAAAATAAGAAGGCAACTGAAGAAATCTTCTCATTCTCAGGATGTCTGATTCTGCCATTTTATCAAAGCCGCCAGAGCCTCAGTCCCAACTCACAGCATCAGGATGTATTAGGGATCCAACAGACTGAGTGCGGAGCAAAGAGTGCATTTATATGGGAAAATGTGGTACATGTTACTAATGCTGAGAGGTAGTCTAAACGTTGGTTATATTTTAACTTAAACTATTTATGTTGCAAATTCTGCATTGAGCATGTGAAAATAAAATATGCTGTATTTGGAAGGTTTCCAACATTAGAAATGTGTGACTGACCTGGTCAAGTAAAAAACCTCTTGGTGTCCACTTAAATTGGAACGGCTGAGAGTCATTTTTCAGCGTACAGGTTTAATCTTGTAATGTATGCTTTTGTTAGTTTTAGTGCCAAGACAGGAAGTTAAATCCAAGAAAATGCCAGTAAATTTGGGTATTTAATTTGAAGTATTATCTAAATTAACTTTAATTCCAATCTTCACTTTTTGCACTAGAGGTTATATTCCTACTGTGATCTTTGCTGTTTTGAAGTGGTTATAGATTCCAAATCAGGGGTACCATGAAACCGTCATAAAACCACAGACTCTAAAATCAGCTCAAGCTAACTGGCATATTGCTAATTCACATTACTGGTACAGAGCTGACTTACCTGCCACCACACAGTTAAACATGTCGTGCTGTCACAGTTTTCAGTTTTCATCCACATGATTGGCTCACATCTTCCCCTGTTCAGTGACCACCATCATTGCAGGTAACAGATTTATAGTCAGGATTCTTTAAGTGTTAAGTCTCTGCTCCTAAATGTCTCTGGAACCACCATCAGCAACAGCAGCCGTCGTCACAGATTCAGATTCAGATTCACTTTGTTGTCATTCCGCAAAGTTGCAATATGGAAAAAAATCACGTTGCATCAGGTCACAGTGAGAACAAATATAAACACTCTGGAATAGTTCAGACTGACACCTGTAAATGCTTAATAGGAACATGCAGTGCAGCACACACTGAGGATCATGCTGAACCTCTGAGGGGAAGAACATGGAAGTCGGGACTGAACGTTTGTGTTATTATAAGCATTACCGATCTGAGACGCTGTGTGATTGTGAATACAGATCCAGGTTTACAACTATGTGGGTTTATCGTGTAATACAAAGTGATAATTATGTTCTTCAGGGAAAAATATATGCTACGTGCACAGTGAAAATGCTTGTCTATGTTATTACACTCAGCTGAGAAGTGGTTTGATCCTCGTAGCGCCGGATTTTGTCCTGGTAGAATATGAAGGGTTAAAGGAAGCCCAGAACACGTGTAGGTGCAATAAAACCAAGGTGGTGGTTAAGGTGCGGTAGCTGGGATGCAGCGATGCAGAGAGGGAGTCTGTTAGAAATGCTGCAGTGCTGCTGTGTCTTCAGCAGAGAAGAATTTCAATATTGCTGGTTTGTACATTAACAAAGACTTTTGATGTTGATGTCATATCCAGAACATTACATTTATGGTTTCATGACAACCTGGCTGTATGAATCGCTGCTGTGTGTGAAATAAAGGCAGGGCATTATTACAGGGAAAGCACTGCTGCTTCCTCAAAAAACCCACAATAGAATGAAAACAGATGAGTGCATTCCCTTATTCTAACAAGCTTAACACGTATGTTATAGATTTGAAAAATTACATTGGGTGTTACTTAACCCATCACTAACGACACACAGTTATGATTTGTAAGCACTGGGAATCGTTTTACTGCTTAAAGTGATATATAATACATGAGGAGCAGGAAACTTTGTGAATCTAATGGACCATCCCAAATAACAGACACACTTCTTTTATTCTGCCAAAAAGCCGGATCACAGAAGACTTAAGTAGAAATGTATCCATACATTGATTCAGCACTTTATTCTATACACTTCAGTACTTTATCTAGTTCACATCTACCACCAATTAAACTCACAGTACATGCATGTCTTTGAACTGTGGGAGGAGGCGGGGGTACCTGCAGGAAACCCAGAAAAACACAGAGAACATTCAAACTCCACACATAAAAGCACCAACCAGCCAGTAGATTCAAACCCAGGACCTTCTTGATATGAAGAGATGCCGCTAACTACTGCGCTGCTGCGGCCCCCTATAAAGTGTGAGACGAGGGATCAAGAGCTTCTTCGTGGCCTTGATTCATGGAACAGACCTTGCTGCTGCAGGCTTGCTGGGGTAACAAGCCCATTGCAGGGCAGGCAGGAGAAGCCACAGTGGCTGCAGATCAGTTTCCGTTTGGTGGAGACATGCTGCTGAGTGTGTAAACATATGATGCAAATTTGTACCTTCGTGCCTGTATTGTGGGGATGAGACTGGCCCCATCATACACTCTAGGCTCAGTGAGGCCTTAAGTTGGAGTTTTTATCTCAGATTTTGCTTGCATGGAAGATTGCCATGCAGATCTAGAAGGGTCTGCCTCCCCTACATTGTCCTATTGTACCTGGCAGACTGCAGATACAATCCACAAGGGAGTGGCGCACCCTGCTCACAAAAACTAGGCCAATCATTCAGGCCCTTTCCTCTGTGATTGCTTTTCTGGACTTTTCAATGCAAAGACTCGTGAGGAAACACGGTTGTTGAGCCTCTCGCTTTGTCACCATTGCTCTTGACATATATATATGGAAAAAAAATGTCCTTTACATGTAGACAAGTAAATATCAAATTTGTAACATCGCAATCACCTGATTTGGCACAAAGACCATGCAAACTCTTCAAACAAATTAAGTGTGGTTTAGACTGATCCAAGTTTTATAGTTATAGCCTACAGGGCAGGAATGTAAGTCAGTGAATTGTCTGAAACTAAGGTATCTCTGTGTATGTGGGCTGCTGGCATCGCCACTGATTGCAGCGGGGGAAGCGGCATGTCGTCCGCTTTCTCCTGGATGTCTTTGAGCATTCAGAGCAGCTGCACCTCCTCTCACTCCTCTATTGTTCCTATAAGATAAATTGGAGCTATTGTCATAGAGTGAGAAAAGACATTAATTGAAGGTTTTCCTGCTGCTGCTTTTACTGCAACACAAACTCTTTCTGTCACATGCACATGTGCGCACACACACACACATGCACACACAAAATCCAGCTTCAAAGTAATTAAACACATTAACACTTCAAGCATAAGCAGAAAAAAAGAGAAGCTCTCTTTTGTGTACATTCGGTTCCATTTATCAAGCAGGACTGAGCGGGGTGGGGGGTGGGGGTGGGGGGCACAAGGATTTAGCATATCTCTGAGACTAAAGTGATGGAGCGGAAAAGAGGAAGGCGAAGAAGAGGAGGGGAAAAAAGGGAACGAGAGAGCCAATCCGCCTGGGCTCTTTACTCCAGTCGACAGCGTAAAATGTCAGATACTCATCTGGAAATTATTTCCATTTCATACCACTGACATCTTCCCAAGCGGGGACATTGAAATCTAATTAGTTTGACCAGAAAATGGTGACCAAGGTAGCAGAGTGTATTATGCAGAGAGAGAGGGGTTGCTAGGCCTGTGAGGGTCCCTGGGGTTAACTGGAACTCAAGAGTGCAGATAAGGGCTACATGGAAAAAAAAACTCAGGAGGGCTACTCCATTTTAAATCGCCCTGACTAATAGAGGCAACCTTGAATTCAGCGTTTCAGCCCTCTGACAGCACCAAAGCTGAGCCTTGCCGAGGGTAGAAAGCAGAAGAGAGATAGCATTTCCTCCTCCAGGGGTTACCCCAGAACTTTTCAAACTTCCCATAAGAACTGACAAGAAAGCCGAAGCCACCGAGCGATGGCGCAGCTGCAAGTGTTGGTGCTTCAGGGATCTTATTAAACAGCTAAATGTTTTGTGATGTTTGTCACCCTGGGGGGGTCCGGATCATACCAGCCATTGCAGTGCCTCACAACAAAAACGTTATGACCCCGCCCAGTGAGGGGTCTGTTTCATGAGGCCTCTGAATGTATCCTGCGGGATCAGGCACTAAGATGTTAGCACCACATCTTTTGAATAATGTGTGTTGAGAGTTTGAATTTCCATAGATAAGATTTGTTCAAACACATCCTGAAGACAGCCCTCGTTGGACAACTTTCAGTATTTACTCAGCACTACTGACTAGCAGCAGCACACAAGCTGCACCGTTTCCACGACACTCCAGTCAAGTTTCATCTAAATGATTTGGCCCTTGTCAAAAAGGCTCAGGATTTCACATCTGCCCATTCTTCCCACACCCTTCATGCTGACTGTGAGAACTTGTAAAAACACATCTCGCCACTTGGCAGTCATCTTCACAAAGCATCTACAGTACGCAGCTGTTTTCAAGCCCCTATTTAAATGAATGGGGAGGGAGCCACAAGCTTAATTTCACTGGTCACAGAAACATAAAAACTGTGTGTAAAATCAAACAGTTTAGTGATGCTTAAAATATTTGGTGTGTTTGCTTCAAAATAAGATTTAAATTGTGTTTTATACCTGCTGACTGTAATATGTCTACTACACACTTACACAACACTACAACTTCATCGATGGCTTAATCCAGAATGGCTCGTCCAACCAGAACACTTCAGTAAAGGCTGTGTAAAGACAGAGTGGATATTTCTGCCACCACAGAACTGAAAGTGTTGTGAACCTAAACATCAGTCATATGTTCATATGTTCATGCAATTGTTCATTTTTGCCATTATGTGACCCTCCTATAGATTTCTAATCAGTATTCTTGAGTCGCACGTGTCTCATTTGTCACATGTATAGACATGCAGTCCAACACACAGTGAATTAAACTGGTGTTTGCTTCATCATGGTCACAATGTTTAGGCTCATTTGTGTACATATAGGTGTGAATATAATTAACACCACTTTTTGTGCTTCACTGAACAACACAAACTTAAAAACTTAATAAGCCTTCAGGTTGATAATACTATGTGCTATTAATTTGTGTGTGTGACATAAGAAAACTGATGGTTTGGCTTTTTTAAGCCTCTGAAGTAGTAAAGCTACAATGGAGGGTTTTTTTTTTTTTTTTTCTCGAGGGGAGTAAAAGACAGGAGACCACAAAAATGAAAAGGGTTCATCCTCCGGGGAGCACTGATGTGTTCAGTGTCACCTAACTCTAGGCTGCCTCCAGTAGAAGGTTAATGATCAAAAACTTGCCAAACATTCACTTATGGAGAATAAAGTCTCTCTGTGTCCCCTTGACATAGTGAAGTATAAATGCTGCTATTGTAAAAATGCTTATTTATTTTTTTTTTTTTGCCAGCTGGCACTACTGATATAAAATATTGTTTTTATTATGTTCTTTGAGTTTGAGCTTGTTCTCGTGGTTGTAGGGGGCACAAAACATTGAGAATCATCATCTGAGAATTTTTGTCATCAATGAATCCTGTGGGCACCAAAGTGCAGAGCAAAGTTTGTGATGGAATAGATGAGAATTATAGCCATAGCATATACCAGTACAAAAAACATTAAGATAACAAGATATGAAATGAAAACATGAATTAATATAAACACACTAACACTCTGAGAAGGTAAATTAGTCCAAACAGCTTTTATTCAAAGTTTGTGTTTAATTCATGTGGTGACAAAGTTTTCAGATAATTACATTTGTGTTTCAGTCACTAATGAGAGTCAGAGGCAAGAAAAGCAGGCGAGTCAGCAGCCCTCTCAAACATCTGATCAGCCTCCGTGCTTTCTTTGATGAAGATCTGTGCTGAAGGAGCAGTGGTGGTGGTGCTGCTGCAGCCAGCTAATGTCCACCAACAGAGGAGGGCCTTATTAGCCGAAATCGTTATTGATCTCACATCTTAGCCACAACCAACCCTAACTGCTCAAACTCTTCCTCCCATCGTGCTCGCCAATTAGCTCTATCAAAAAAACAAGGCCAATTAGTTCTTGTGCCTAATTAGGACAAACATGACCCCCATCAGCCCTAATTCTGTGATTAGAGTTACAGATCGCTGGGCTGAGGCCTGGATACAGGTTCACACTCTGATTTGCTCCTGTACTTTTTAATGAGTTCAGTGAGTATTTTTGAGCTTTGTTGGGCTATATAGACAGTTTTTGATCATAAAGGTATGCACATGCATACATACAGCTTTGTATGATGAATCAACACAAACAGTATGCTGTCAAGAATTGTTCAGAGTTCAAGACGTGTGTTTGAAACAAGACCAAACAGGGACCTGACTTCTAAGTTGTTAATATCTGCACTTCCTATCTAGTCTTTATAAATCTATTGTAATATACATCCCTATAGCAGTAATCACATTTGTAATTAAATGTATACATGTATTTTTTAATTATTTTCTGTCACTGGTAGCATGCAAATGTGACATACTGTATGTTTGACCTGACTTGCCTGCTTTCATTTGAAATAAGGCATGAAACAACAGTTAGATTGAAGTTTGCACACATAGAAAAGCTGAACAGAAGTCGAGCTTCCTGCTCGTATCCTGCTCCTCTTGTAAACATCACCTGTTCAAAGGTGGTTCCCCTGAGAAAGACGCTCCACTCCGACAAGTACCCGAGAACCCGCGATGACAGACAAGCAGACAAAGTGGTGAATCTGTCAGGAGGAACACCTGTACCTCTACTCTACCCTATATACACAGTACTTATCACCATAGTACCATATGAATGGTTGAGTGTGTCCAAACTTTTGACTTGTAGTTTATATATGGATTAACCTGTGCTGTGTCATTTCATGCCAAGCTTACATCTGTACACATTTCACAAATACAAATCCACAATGAATACACAAGAACACTTATTCTGAACATTAAGTGAACTAAACCTTGTTTTTAAAATGTCTGTGTGGGTTTTCAGTCATCCAGGTCATCGGTGGTCTGAAGAGCTTGAAAAAAGGCAACTGGATTTCTTTAAGTTTTTGAAGATGTTTCACCTCTCATCCAAGAGGCTTCTTCAGTTCTAAAACCAAACGGTGGAGAGTCCCAGGTATTTAAACCCTAGTGGGGGTTGTCCCCTTTGCAGTTGGTCACTGACCCACTATTGATCATGTGCATCATCATATGAGCCAAGGTGTGAAAAGAGGCGTGGGTCATTATCACAAGAGCAACTCAAGTTGCCTCTTGGATGAGAGGTGAAACATCTTCAAGTCACCTTCTTTTTCAAGGTCTTAAGACCTTGTTTTAAAATTGATTTTTTGGAACTTCTACAAAGCACGGCCTCAAGATCAGAAAGGAAAGCAGCCTGCATAGAAAACATATTTGATCCAGATCTCAGCTATTCACAGCACTTTCAGCACAGTTACAGCACTGGCCTGATATGCTCTGGGTGCAGATGTGGCCCGACAACACACCTGAAGTTTGACACATATAACTCAAACCAGGGTTATAATAGTTTTGGATTTTACATTATAGTTTAGTTTTAGTTAGTTTTTCCTTTTTTTTCTCTAATTCAGTTAGTTTTAATTAGTTTTCAGAGTGTTTTTTCTCATTTTTATTTTTGGTTTCATGCTTAGTTTCAGTTAGTTTCAGTATTAGTTTTAGTATTTTCATACCTGATCAGGTGCAAGATTCAAGGCGCAAAAGTGACTATTGTGTAATGAAAACTTGACAAAAGATACCGTTTAAAGAAATATATTCAACAACCAACTGTTCACAAGACAGCAGCACTACGTGCTAAATGTGTGTAATATTCAGGACACACATGAACATCAACAGGGAGAAACAAAGAAAAACATGAATTCCCAAACTCAGTAAATTCTACAATAAACTCCACAATAAAGTTCAGCATCAGTGCAGCAGATTAACAACAGCTACATGTGGTATTTGACAAAAACAAACTCTTTGAAGGAGTCAAAGCTCAAATCCAGCTGCATCCTGATGTTCTCATGATGCTGCTTCTGTTTTGGAGCTAGCTTGGTTAGATGCTCGCTAATTAAACTTGCAGGGTCTTGGTGCATAACCTACGGAAATTGTCCACATTTATGCTTGTGTAGCTGGATTGTGTGTGTTAATTACCTTGTGGTCGTGTGCAGGTGTTTTATATGCGGCGCAGGCTGGGACTTCTTTTTTGGTCCTCAGTTTTTTTGGCTGCAAACATATTTGTCCCTGTTTTTTTTTTTTGTTTTTTTTCATCCTGATAGTTTCAGCAGTCTCCTACCAGGAATTTGCTGACAGTTGTGAGTCCTCATATTGATGCTTTGATTATTATTCCTGATTGTTATTCTCTCACTGATAAAGTAGCCGGAAACGCACAAGGACGCAACAGTTTAGTCACAACGTTCTGGGCTGCATGGACCCGACAAGTGGTCCCGTTTCTCCAGAGGCGCAGGCCAGGTTACCTGGTAGGATCAGAGCGGTTTCTGTTTCTCAGGTGGACTTTGATGTTGCTGGTTTTTCCTGACTGAGAAATGTTCCGCACATTTTTCATTATCCACAACAAGACTTTCGATTCTATCTGTGCTCTTGTACTCAAAGAGCCTCCATACGGGACTCTGCCGCTTTCTCGGCAGACCGCAGCCATTACTTTGCGGACCACCGCGGTGAGCGAGCGCACTCACACAGTTGCTCTATGGCGCTCCCACCTTAAACTCGGAGGGCGGAAAAAATGATTTCATATCAATCCACAAGGTTTAAAAAAAAAAAACCACAAGTAAATGAAAGTCAGTTTATCGATAATTTCAGTTAGTTTTAGTTAGTTTTGTAAACTCACAATTCAGTTTTAATTAGTTATTGTTTTTTCCTTTTAATTATAGTTTTTATTTATTTCAGTTAACGACAATGTTTTTTCAATTTCAGTTTTCCTTATTTCGTTCGTTTTCGTTAACTATAATAACCCTGACTCAAACTGTGGCTAAGTTAAAGGAGCCATGCTCTGAGTCAGTGTGATTAGTAAAAGCCAAATGTGGCCCAAAGAAAACCATAAATGTGGGTCAAATTTCTCAAATCTGGTCTCATAATTAAAGTCTGTGGTGGCCTGCATGAATTACCTGGCTGGTAATGTTTGTCTGGGGACCGAGATTGCTAACAGCAAATTTCCTGAAAACAACAAAGGTATTCATGAAGCTTTCTTGCTCTGCAATCAACCAGATTTAGCTCAGCCTCTGTTTTGATAGCATTCCATTATTCCATTTCAGAAAGTAGGGGTTCATTTCAATGAACTGCGATCTTGTAAATCTGTGTTACTATATGTGTAGGCGAGCAAGCTCAAGACATATTCAATAAATATTGGATATGATTTAGGCATAAGCATTGCAAATATCAATCCCTCAAATAAGAGTAAATGTTTTATTGCAATTTAAAGTAACCGACAATACAGTATGAGCAACCCATTAATATCTCATAATAACAGTAGTGTAGCCATAAGGAAAAAGTTGGTGTGTAAAGGATGCCAATCAATATTTCCTTGCTCAGTGGACAGAAGTTAAACTCCTACAGAACTGTGTCAGAACTCTGTCTATGCAACATTTGCTCTTGGAAGACTTTTGTGATGAACTTTCTACTGTTCTGTAGAAAGCAAAGTTGATGGCAGTGGTCGTAGCTTTAGTCGAACAAAGTTCCCCTGCACACAGTAGTCCGGCTGAACTCAAGTGCTGAGTCCTTCGTCTGTTGTTGTGGAAGTGAGTCAAGTTTGGAGTTTGTTCAGCCGTGCAGCTCTGAGGCAGTCCGTGCTCTATAAGCCTCCTGCTGACACGACGTTTGGAGGCAAAGCACTTATTAAACAGCCGCTCTGAACTCGGCAGCCATTCGCACATGACTTAACATTTTTGCAAGCACCTTGCTTTTGCATGGGAAGTGCTTAAAAACTAAAATCCATGGCAGCGTGGCCGTGAGAATACGGGGAGGGGAAGTGTTGAAAAAAGACGGCGAGCGTCCGCTACTCAGCACTCCCTGGGATTAGAACGCACACATCAAGCCGCAAACAGACAGAAAAGCCGACTGTAGCTCCTTTTTGCAAAAAGGAGGCAATGAATTTCAATTATGCATGAAGCAGAGGGCATTTTGGGAAATAAGCGCCATTCCCCAGGAGGACTGCCACCCCTTCTGCCCCTTTTGAGCCCCTAGCCTCCAGTATCAAAGAATGATCTAATGTCACGCACAGGAGAAAGGTTACTTTCTGCATACGCATTGATATTTCTGCTTCCATCTCTGACCTTTTTCCATTCTAAGCTGTGATTTCTTTAAAATGCGAACTCAGCCCTGCGTCTGTCTGTCAGTCTCCATCTGTCCACCTCTGTATCTCAGAGGCACGGCATAAAAAGCTTACACAACTTACAGGAAAACAAAAAAGAAAGGCCAGATGGAGAAATCAGGACCTTAATGATCACACAATTATTAATAAAACACACGTTATTTTTTTTCTGTAGCCATTGTGTCATTTTTTTTTAAAGAACAAGGCAGGAACAGAATTGTTATTTTAGCTTTTACTGACTGTTTGTGAAACGTAATTAATATTTTAACAAACCTGAGCATGCTTGTTTTCCCCTTCTCTAAATCTGCTGATCCCGTTTCACGCTCAGCACCCATTGTTGGATCTGTGCTTTCCTGCTTTCAGCAACACATTCCTGGCACTTTGTGAACTATTAGTGACTTTAAAAATACACACAAAGCTTTAATTAATTTCCTTCAAATAGAGAGAACTGTGTGTGGATAAAGGGATAATGACAGTTTTAATCAGCATCGCCTGCTCTCACCAGCCTGTACGCAGCTGATCTGTGACATTGCACTTGAAGCTTTGTTAGATTTTATGGAACAAAAGCAACATTTATGAGATCTTTGTATACACAAATACAATTTTTTTATGAAACACATTTATCTGTCTGCAGTCAAATGCAATTTACAACCAGCCTCAGCTTTTAGCTGCAAAATCTCAGGGGAAATTGTTCTGCTATACAAGACAAAATCCCATAGATGAGCATTATTGCACAAAACAGCAAGTAAAGTTCAACCTAATAAATAACAATAAAATACACAAACCACGAAATACTTGCACACACACATTTATTGCTATAGGAGGTATTTATATGTATAAAACTGAAAAAAAAAACTGCTAGTCCAATAACTGGGATCTGATGTTTATCGTAATAGGTTGAAAAGAAGAAAAAGCATCATAATGTTAAAATATGAGCAAAGAAGTAAAAGTGGGGGGGGGGGGGGGGGGGGGGGGGGGGTCCATCCTAAAATTTAATATGGATCTCAAATCCATGTGTCCATTTGAATAAACACTGTGCAAATCTTTACCGTCAGCCTGTTCAGTCAAATTAAGCAGATTTGCAAATGTAATCAAAACTTTAATCTTCATAGCTTCACTTACCTGTATTTTAACCAGTAATCCAATCATAGAGCCGAGGTGATGTGGAAAAAGTTTGTAGAATCAATTCTATAGCCTCATTGACCTTATTAGCTTTAAAAGGTTTTGGGGCTCATCTACTGAGATTACACTGAACAACAAGCCACAGGACACTACCTAATAGTGGACAGACACCGTTAAAGACCATTCCAGGAAAAGAGACATTTCAGGCACCTCTCCTTCCCGAGAGGGCAAATAATGCCATTTTGTCAGAGCTACTGTTGTGGATAAGAACAAACTTTTCTTTTGGCAGCAGTTTGTAACCCACTGGGTTAAGACAACAGTGAGACGGGGCTGCCACTCCAGGCGTTGTTCAGTGGGTTAGTGTCATGGGTTTGCTTTAAACAAAACCTCCTGATGTGAGCTTTGTAGTTCTCTAAAATGGGACGTGGCCACTGTTGTCGTGGCTGAAGCACCAAAGCCAAATCAGAGCAAACAGCAGGGCAGTTTGGACAGGCATCATCAGGTGGACCCAGCAGGATGATGTTCCTGTGTCTCCTTAGTGATTGCTAAAAATATCAGCAAGACACTTTACAAAGTAATAATATATCAGGCTTTTGTGTTTGTTATAGAGTTCTTCTCTTTTGTGAGAAAGCTCTGCACCGTAACATCATCTCCATCTCTTGCCCTTCCTCACGCTGCTGTTTCCACTGTACTCATCCTTTTCTTCTCTGCTTTTTTTGTGTGTTTCTCTGCAGATCTCAGGCCTCTTCCCGACGTGGCAATGACCGGTAAATGCACCCGGGAGTGCACTGAGTTTGGCCACTCTGACTCCTGCTGGATGCCCGGCCAGCCTTCTCCCAACCGCAAGGTATCCAAGAATGCCCCCAAGCTCTCCACCTTTGTGCCTTACCAAGAGATGGACGGGCAGGAGCAGCTGATGGCCAATGGCAGCCCCAAGCCCCTGCCGATGGAGGAGCGCGGACCAGGTGGCGGGGGTGGTGGCAGCAGCTCCAAAGTGGCCAACATGCGTTTCATGACACCCTATAGCAGTGCCTACCCCAGTGGAGGAGATTCGTCCAGTAAAGACTGTGGGATGGAGGAGATCCCGCTGAGCCAGGCGGTGGAGTACCACTCAGCTACCACTCCAACTGGCCAAACCTCCAAGAGGGAGATCTACCTGTGAGGGCACAGCTCTCCACCTTAAAACCCACAATCATCTTCCACCACTCCACACCGCCCCCCCATCGCTGCTTGCCACCACCTGTTGCCCCCCTCACAGTCGCCCCCTGTGCCTATAACTTGCTGTGCCGCAGCACCTACTCCCCCTTTTACCTTTTTTATAAACGCATCCACCTACAAGGCTTTAGACCCCTCCAACTCTGCCCACAGGTGCCCCCACCCCCTGTACAAACCAATCAAATGTAAAATAGAAACAAATTAAAATCAGTTGATGAAAAAGCAGCTCGTGCTGCTGTGGAAGGAATGTAAACTACACCACATTGTTGTGATAATTTAAATGGGAAACTATTTAGCTACACATGTTTTTTTCAGCTGGATTTTTTGTGTTGCTTTAGCGATGTTGCTGTGTGGGACCAGAAAAGAAAAAAAAAAAAAAAACACCTTCCAGAGGGTGAAAGGAAATAACTTCTTGTAAATCCCACTTAAGTATACTGTGTAATGCTATCTATCCTTTTTTTCCCCCCTTTTTTAAATTTTCTCTGTCAACTCTGAAGACACAGGGAAATAATTTTTTTTGTTTTCCAACAGTTGTTTTCCAATCTCGATATTTAGGGTTTTTTGTGAAGAAGTCTTTTTTTCAGTGTAAAGTGCTGTAAATAGTTCAAACAGTGACAGTGGAAACTGCTGTGGCAGAGTCGATCCGTGGCTTTTAATCCTCCTGCAGGTTTCATGTAACATTGGCCTGATGGACTGAAATTGTTGCATGTACAGAGAAACAATGCCGTGGCATTCACCCTCACACTGCAGGAACCTGGACTCTTGAGCATCACCAACGGTGCCGAGTAACGCAAGACTTATTAATTATTTTTTCCTCTCCTCTACAACGCAACAACACAGTGGATTTTGAGCTAACGAGGAAGCAAAAACATTAGAGGTGCACCAATACAGCTTCATACAGAACCGAAGGAAACCTAAGTGCTTCTTTCAGAGGATCAGAATCTAAGAAGCAATTATTTTAGTCATGCTGTTGTCAGTAGTATACCATAATATGATAAACTTAAACATAAATATTACAGAAGGGTATCCAAAAATAGTCACATGATGGTTTTCATGACACTTTTCTTTCTGGCATTAATATATCTTCCACCTGTGTTATTATATGTTCACATGTGAGAGACCTAAAAGTTTAAAGTGTTCAGCTTAAGCCAGCATTGTTCTTTGTAAAGCAGAAACTATTACTCTACCAACAAATAGATTTATTGTGCAGTCCCGATAACTGACTGATTACGAGAATTTATGTTAATGAAGCCAAAAAGGTAAAAAAAGAAAAAAAAAAATGGAGTTCCAGCTTCTCCAGTTTGCAGACTTCCTGTGTTTCTCCATATTATTCTAAACTCCAGTGAAATCATTTAGTTAGACCGATGGCTCCAAACCCACAGATCCTTTGAGCTTCAGAAAATCATGTTTTTTAAACAGTTTATAATTAAAGTTTCTAAACCAGCTGATCACAGAAAACAACTCGATAAAGTGAAAATGAAAAATCATCGTTAGCTGAGGCTCTAGTGCATTACAACCTGCAACCTTTTATTTCAGGCTCAATCTAAAGTTTGTCTTGTGACATTACAGGAAAGATTTAGGACAAATTCAGTCCCAGGGTTCAGGGTTCGGCAGAACGTGATCAGTGCGTTTCATTGCAACCTGTTGGATTTTGACATTTCTTGTGTTTGCATCGTCCCCCAAAGATTGTGAATCTTCAGGAATTATTTCATAAAATCTGCCTATCGTGTTCAAAATCAAACCATCATCGTCCTTGAGATTCATCCTCTGGAGAATATCCACAGGGAGTGTTATATTGCTTTACTGGGGTCAAAGTCATTGTCAACAATAAGCACTACATCTCAATGTATATTCATACAGTCGGTCAGTGTCTACCTTTATAGCAGTCACATGACACCTTTGGTTGACCGAGGTTTTGTTGCCGACCAATGTCTGAAATAAAGTTGTGACTAGACTGTCTTACGACTAAACGTGCAGTTCGCTGTTTCTGAGATAGGACCCGGGTGTGCACAGATCAACCAGCCCCCTAACTCGTGGTGCTTAACGTGCAGCAGCATAAAAGCGATGATGGTTCTGTGCTGTGCACATGGGTAGTGTTGTAAGGTGTGCCCACAGAACGCATTGAGCAGTTCACAGATTTATACAATGTTTTACTGTATTTGGCTTAAATGACCAGAGGAGGTGTCACATGCGAGGCATCAAATCAGATGGAGGCATCCGTGTCACAATTCTTACTGGTGCTACTGTAGCATGCAAGGCTGCACCACCAGCAACTCACTTTTAGAAATTAAATAAATACAATGTTAGTTAGGATTAATGATTTACAAAATCTTCACTTAAATTTCAAAGCCTGAAACACAGTGGAGCTGTTGTTCAAGATGCCTGTTTTGTTTTTGGACGGAGTTCCACGAGCACAGAGCAGCTGTGTGATTCCTGATACTGACAGTCCACTGAGTGTTATGGCTTCTTTATCCTTTGCAGCTGTGGTGGGCTTCAGTGTGTTTGTGGGGACTGTGGTGAATGTTTCCCTGCTGTTTTTCAAGCTTGAAGGAAGAGCTCTCCAGTCTTTGTCGCCGCTCGTTATTTCCCACCTCTTTACCTTCTCAGTGTGAAGCCGAGCCGTGTGGCGTTTAGCAGAAGTATTTATTAAACCTGTTAGTTGTGTGCAGCGGGGGAGGTGGCTGCCATTTCCTGCAGTGCTGAAGTTGCACAGGAATGCAGGATTAATGACACCTGTACAGGCTTGAGTCCCCTAACACCCCCTCCACATAGCACAGCACAGAAACTCTAATTACAACCTGAGGCTCAGCATATTACCAGCAATAATTTGCACCAGTAAAAGTGAGCTGGTTTGGAAGTTCATTCATTTCGAGTCTCATGTTAATGGCTGCTTAGGATAATATGAGATTTCTCCTGTAGTGATGCACGCCAGCTGGGAGTGGATGGATGAAAGGAAAGGCACAGTGAGTGAGTACGCTGCAAAAAAAGTCTCCTGAACAAGTCATTTAGCTTCACACTGAGTTCTTAACACATAAAACAAAGCAAGAAATCAGTCAGTGTGCTGAGATTATTTCCCCTGCATCCATTATAAATTGGGCTTTACATTAAAGTTTCACCTGACAGCTTCTTAGATAAGTAATTAAAAGAAATACATTTTCATCTATTTCAATGAGTCTTTTCTGGAAGGTTGAAATTCAACCAAAGGTCGGATGTTATAATGTGATGGCAACAGAATTTTATTGAAGGACCATTTTAGAACATGCAAATATTGACTTGTAAAAGATGATGGGAGACCTACATCCTCGTACGTCCTCGTACCCGAACCATTTTGTTCACTTTTCTTCAGGACCCTTTTTTTTTAAGTCTCTATAGAAAAATATTGCCCACAAATGCAGACAGTGAGCTATTTCTCCATTTCTGATTGTCAGTGGCATCAGGAGACTATTTAATTTTTGCCTATTAGCTAAGGTGACATATTTTTAGCTCACAGGGAAGCATAACTGCCTCTGTTTGTGTCACGTGTGCAACTTTGCATCCATTCACATCATCGCATAGACTGTAATCACACTGCACAGTCACATTTAGTCTTGCACTTTTTGCACAAGCTTTGTTAGACCTGGAGAAGAGATATAAGTGCACATGTTCTATGGATCAATATGTTGTATGCTAAGTCTGCATAACTGGAGATTCAAAATTATAATCCTCTTACTTTTGCCTTAAAGAGTGTTATCAAATTCATCACAGCTAAACCCTGAGACTAAAACTCTTTGTGTCTCCTAGCAGGAAAAAGCTCTCATCTTTTCCCAAGAAAAGCACAACACCTGGTAATGTTTCAGAAAATAGTTCAATTGGAGCAGGTGCACTCTGCGTGATTGAAATGTGTTTTAAAAATGTTATTTCTATTTAAAAATTTAGTTTTTCTAAATTTCCCTGATTTCTAGCAGATTCGTCAGTGTGGCTCCATACTGTAATGGTTTACACATCTGCCTGACCCATTCAGTGCCAGGAAGAGGCACACATCCCTCTGGGGTTGCGTCACGAAGGACATCTGACGTAAAAACTCTGTCAAACAAACTTGTGGAGCTGCTCGCTGTGACGGCGCCTTGTGAATAAGGGTGCAGCTGAAAGCAGATTATCAGCAGACTTGTCACCCCCCCCCCCCCCCCCCCCCCCCCCCCCCCCCCCCCCCGCACACACACACACACACACACACTCAGAATATGGGTACAAAGGTCTTCATGAGCCTAAATTACCATTCATTCATGTTTAGAAATGTTTTCAGAAAGATGTTGTTTTCTGATGCTTAATTGCTTCTTGTTGTACATTCATTAGTTTTTGGTGTGGTGAAGCTCGTTGTGTTGGCTGTGTCTGAATATCAGTTTGATTCAAAACATGGTTTTTTCAGTGCCTAGAAGATATTTGATTCATTATTGACACATCTCCCTGTATTCTGCACATAAGTCAGCCATTATTCAGCCAACATTTAGTCCTCACTGTGACGGGGACTTTTGAGTTCACGAGCCCCAGCACTGTCTCTCGCCCTCCCCGTCTTCCTCAGGTGATTTAACGCTCAGAGCTCTGATTGATTATTTACAGGCCATGTTCACTGTCCTCCTTCCTTTTCCCCTTGCCACACTTCAAATTCAGCGTGAGTGAGTAATCATATTCTCTTCTACCCACAGCTTGGATGGGTGATAAAATCCCAAGTGTCTGACGTCTTGTGTTGTGCAAAGGAAAGATAGGAGAGAGGGGGAGAGGTCATATAGCATTGGTATAACCTCAGCTCTTTGGCACCAATTAACCCCAAACAAAGAAAAATGAACCATGATGACCTCTGGTGAACTCTGCTGTTACTGTTTACTTTAATGCAGAAGAAAATGATGGGAGACCTAAAGAGCAAACAGAGATATAGCTGGCATGTTTGCACAGTCACTCCAAGATTATGTTGCTTATTACAGGCATGAAGAAATGCGGCAGGGCTCGGGCATTCAGGCGGCAAATTAACTATCATAGATGCCCAAAAGTATGCGGACACCTAAAGGTATACATGTTATTGTTAAACATGTGATTACAACACAAGCAACAAAAGCTGAAAAATGAATCCAAGCCTGGAGTGTCAGAACTTCCATGTTTACAGCCTTGAGGGGAGCTTCCCGCTTCATAACAATCCTACCCTTTTTCCTTTAAGCTCATACAGGTGTGTGGGCACCTTTGATGACTGAGAAAGCTGAAGCCATTCAGTGGCATCTCTCGGGTCCTCACCTTTGTTAATTTGAGTCCCTGAAGTTGGGTACCCAGCTGTATTTGTGCTGTTGGTGCCTTTTGGAATATTTTTAATGGGATTATCTATAAATATTATGGTTTGCATTGCAGTACAGCCTTTACAAGAATTTTTTGCTTCTGTTTAGGTTAGTGAAATTCTAGTATTTCATTAGTCTCTTACTTAGTAAATGTGTGGGTCTGTGTGTTGAGGTGGAGTGCTAAGTAATCAGCTAACAATGATGCTTCAAAATGTGGAGCCCACAACCAATGGGTGACAACACAGTGGCTACATCCATCCATGTGCAGTCTGTTATCACGAGCAGCAGCAGATTTTGGAACCAAGCTGCAGAAATGTGCTCCCATGCAGATACACAAGTTGGTTGGTAATGAGGCCTGAGATGCGGTCCAGTTTTCCACTTTATCCCAGAGGTGTTGGATGCAGTTGTGGTCAGGGTCAGAACATCAGGGCTCTAATGCTCAGAGCCAAACTGCTGAATTTTGAAGTGTTATGAATGCTTTTCCAGAAGAAGAATACATTAATTACAGTTACAACCAGCCAAGCCTATAAATAAGTGTATGTATACATTATTGTACAGTGTCATATATAGAACAAACTGTCCTTTGCATTGTTAGGTAAAGACCCCCACAATAGAGAACACCAATGACCTGCTTTGAGCAAGAACTTGGCAACAGTGGGGAAGAAGAAATCCTTTCTACCATGAGGAGAACCAGGTTCAGAGAAAGGCAGCCATCTGCTGTGATTGGTTGGATTGTGAGGACAAAGAAGAGGAGCACAGAGAGACCTTAAACAACATGCAAATTATAAGAGAGAGAAGTTAGCAGAAGCAGCATATACACACTCGGGGAATGAAAAAAAGGGGAGTGGAGTGGAAGTACCCTTTGCATTATGGGTCCCCCAGCTGTTTGAGCCTATAGCAGCATAACTAAAGGTTCAGGGTCACCTGATACAGCCCAAACTATAAGCTTCATCATAAAGGAGCAAAAATCTGAGGCTAATCTTGAAAGTTGAGAGGATGTTTGTCTCCAGAACCCGAAACAGTATCCATCCAAACATTCACACGGCCGTAAGAGTTTGGTCTCTTCCTGCTCTTTGGTGGAACATATGAACCCCAAAATTCACCACCACCTACCCATCAGCCCCGAGGAGAGCTGCTGTCACACACACTGAGGTGTCTTTCAAGTCAGCTTTCCAGTGACAGAAGAAAAAATATATCTGTATTTTTTCTGATATTGCCAAAGTATTGAATATTAGATATTTCAGAATAAATGTAGATAATAAAAGCATCCAGCTGGGCCAGAGAGAAAGAAATAAAACAGTAATTTAATGGCCAATTTTTTTTTTTTTTTATGGAACTTGAGTCGGCTGCTGTTCCTCCTTTCAGTCAGAAAACAGACATGACGGGTTTTACCTTATAAAAATCTGATGTGTTATCAAATATGAGCATTTTTAAGAGAAAATATATTGATCAGAAACTGTAATTGATATTCAGAGCAGAGTGCAGTTTAATGTGCACATTTGTATAGGATTTTTTTCCTCCAATTTCATGTGCATCATTTACTAATAAAATGCAGTAAGTTTACCTCTCAGAATCATTGTGCATTTCTGGAAACACACAGTTTTACAATTAAAATGCAGACCTTAATTTAAAAATATGTTCTTAGTAATTTTAAAATGTTTTTGCACAAAAACAAAAAGGAAAAAACAAAAAAACATTGGTTTACCCTTGATTTATTATTAACAGCTAAAGTGCCCTACCATAGTTCACTTCTGAAACACTTACATATAAACTTACTGATTTATTACTTCGATGCATAAATGTCTCCCAGGAATGGTTTATTTTTAAAATACATATTGGTTTACTACTGACAGGCATTATTTATGTATGAAATCCACAGCTGTACTTAACAGAAAAGTTTGCTTTCTTATAACACAGACTGTGTCTCACGTTGTCAGAGTCTTAAAGCTGAACTAATCCATATTTGTTGTTTAATAATGGAAAAACACGTAGTAAAGCCTGAGAGTCGCCAACAAGTCTGAGATTTTTTTAAGTTGTTATTTTTTGTTTTGTCAAGTCAGGGCTAAAAGTCATATACTGACAACACACAAGAAAACTACATGCTGGGATGATCAGGATGTCTCTGAAGGATGCAATCGGCTGTTGGGTACAGCTTAATGTTATTTTAAAGAAGCTGTAAAGAAATAATATCTAAATTTTCATGTTGTCACACAGGTTCTTGCTCTGCGTGCATGTATTAAATTTGCAAATGTGGCTGATTTTAAGATTTCCGATGAGATCAGGTTCATCAAAACTAACCAGACAGGCTGATAAGAAGAGCGCTGGCTTTAAGGGCAGATGGGAGGGAGCTAAAACAGCTTGTTTCACACAGAGCTAGAACTGAGGCGGTGCACCAAAGCCCAGTGTAAGAGAAAGAAGGATTATTTCGAACTCTGAACCACCAAAAGCGACTCAGAGTCCAAGAATAAAAAAAAACATTAGAGCTGTAAAAAAACAAACACAATAGATCCCCTCTAAGTGACCTCAAATTATTTCAGAATCCAGTGCAAAACAAACAGACCTTCCTGCATTGTACAGCTCTCACATACTGTTGATTAGATCAGCTTCAGGAGTGCACAGTTTGAGACACAGTCAGCTTCATGATGTTTTGTCTGAGTTCAGCTGAATGATGGAATTTAATGACAGCTCAAAAAAAGGTTTTTGCTTTCTGAGTTGTGCAGTTTTACAAAAGTTTTACTTTGTTCTAACACACAACAGGATTTGTTTAATTCAGCATTTTTCCCTCTTCACTCTGACTGTCAGTGACGTTATGAGTCTGTCAGTAACACAATGACTCAGTGAATTCATCTTTCCTCTCTCTTTCTTCTTAGTCTGGAACCAGTTTGTGGCTCTTGTGTAATCAGTGTTTTTATATCTGAAACATTTGCATTGATAATTGTGTTTAAGTCACAGAAATAAAATGCAGTTTTCATCAAATTTAACTCAAAGGGGAATAATGTGACCTCTCTATGATCTTTAAATAAATGCTTACTTTGGAAATTCTTCAGAACTGCCACAAAATCTCCTCTGCCTGATCTCCATTAAAGTTCAGCATCGAGGCTCAACTCTTAGTTTTGTAAAGAGCTTCAAACATGAATGAAGAGCCCTTTAAAGAGGCTGAACTAAGTGTACTTTGCCTTTAACCATTATGATATTTACCACTTACAACTCCAAAAGCCTGGGTCCTGTATTTCCCTCAATGCAGCTTCTTAGTGGTGTGATTGTACTGAACAGTATTGCCTCAGACGTCAAACAGACTTATGTTTGAGGTTTAGTTGTTATTTAGGATGAAAATACTTTTTGGCCACCATTTGAACACCATTTTCACTGTGTTGATTTGATTTCTGTGACTGTAGGTAGTGGATTCTGCGACTTGCACTTAAAGGGTGCAGAGGTCTGCAGAATAAAGACGAGGTGATTACATGAGAGCTGCGGAGAAGTTCCACATGAAATCATGTGACAGGGTTTGGAGTGGTTTGCTGTTTTTGGTTGTGTATTATAATGAAGCTGGAGTCTTCGCAGTCGAAGCTTCAGCTGAGCATGAAACAAACCAACTTTATAAATATTATACATTTTTGTTGTTGTCACGGTTGTTTTATCAATGTTATGGATTCAACACTGCTATAGACATACTGTATGAATATAAATGGTCGTTGCTGTTTTCTTACCAGACGCGGCGTGTAAATGATGATTCTTGTTTTTCTGAGCAGGCAGACTGGACTCTGTGTTTTCTGTTTCTTTACTCCATCATGACTGAAAACCAGACTCAATCCAGCAAGCTGAATGGCAAAAATGAAGTCAGGACTGAGTTTTGAGAAAAGGGAAGTTCAGAGTTATTTTCGCGATTACACAATCAATAAAATTCTACTTTGGTTTCCCAAAACATGAAACAGTTAACCTTAAAAATCAGACGACAGCCACTACAGCATCGCTTCTCCTGGTTCGGGTAAAATGGATTTGAATCCTTGTAGAGAGTGCCTAACCTTCTATTTTCTGTTTGATATAACAAAGAATTATAAATACATTTCATGATCAAAAAAGTTAGACAATAATGACAAGTTAATGCTTGAGAGCTTGAGATACGAAGAGGATGACAACAGTTAAGAATAATATTCCTTGCTTATCTCACATAACTACTTCTGTTTTTCCAGTATCGACGAGCAAAGGGTTTGACATCTGAAGATGAAGTGATCCTTCTTGTCTTGGTCTAACGGTAAACAGAATTTCTTGGAGCTCCTAAAGTGCTACTGTGTGCTTTCTATGTGTGTTATTATTTTGTGTGCTAAAATTAAAAGGACTTTAAGGGCTCCATTAAAAGTCTTGGTTTTTGTAATTTATCTCAGAAAAAAATGATGCTTCCAAAAAACAAAAAAAACGATCAGGACTACAAATAAGCCAGTAAATGATAATTACAATGTCATCATCATCACAAAAAGTGAGATTAGTGGAAATGACTGTTGTGTAACTTTTTGAGAAAATCAAAGTTCTATATTTCAGATGTGACTGTAAGAAATGTTTATCAAAGTCATTTTGTCGTAACCTTGAAGATAAAAATCCCACATAAAAATTGTGAAAATGGTGGCACTGCACTTCCGTACATTAAAGATGGAGTAAAGATTCATAATGTTTTAAATTAGAAGAAAACAGCAGGACAGAACCGCCGAATCACTTTTTGTCTTTACAGGAAGTCCACGTTTGTAGCCTAATTGTTGGTTGGTTATATTTATATAGGAAAAATGCTAGTGATGCCTTGTTTTTTGTACAGTTTTATGTACATGCAAGTGTAGGTTTTTAAAAAAATGATAATAAAAAATAGATATATATTCAAACAACATGAAGGAAGTCTGACCTTGAACCTAGGATTATATCGTCTCAAGTACCGTAGGCTCTATTAAATGTAGGAGTGATGCGTCAGGCTCAGAGCGGAGGACGGCAGTGCGTCTCCTCCAGTCACCCCTCTGCTTTACCCCTTTTTGTTCTGTCATGTCCGTCTCAGCCCAGTCTTAGGACAAACTGTACATTTACTTTTGTTGAGTTGTTTTTGTTGTTTTTGGTCTTAATTTTCTTGGAGGAAGTTGGGTGATGTGTTTGTTTGAGCCTCATCTGTTCTCTTTTGATCAACATTCGCATGTTTGAATTTGAAAAAAATGTGGTCTTTTATTTTTGCTGAGCAAATCAAAGAAATGATATCTTGTAATTACTCCTTCCTTATAGCTTTACAATAAAATACATCAGTCAAAGAAAGATGGCGGCTGTCTCTTGGTTTGTCCTGTAAGTCTGGAATGAAATCACGTGGATAGTTTCCAGGTTTCCATCCACAAAGCTCACTTGTGCATGTCGTCACTTTTTTCACTAGAAACTTGCTTCCATTGGCCTGCGTAAAATTTGCAATACCTGATGGTTACATGTACGAGTTATGCAAGAAATTATATCATAAAATATTTTTCACCAGTTATCTTTATTCATGAAAAATATTTAAAATATGATTAAACATAATTAACCTGAATAAACAAAAAACAAAAGTCCATTAGTACAGAGGCAGATGTGCAAACAATGCAGTGCAGTAATATACATTAATAAAGTATCTGATTTATAGTGCCAAATATCAACATATGTAATGATGATTGTGTGTTATCGGCCCCCGAGCGAAGCGTTAAAGAGTCTGATGCTCTTGGAACAAGAGCAGCTCTGTGAGAGCAGCCGTCCACTGAACACACTCCTCTGCTTCATTATACTGGTGTGTAATGGGTGACTGTCATTGTCCATGACAGAGACCAGTTTGTCCAGAATTTTGATGTTGCTCCACTCCGACCACTGATCCAGCATCAGCGCGTCTCTCTTCCTGATGCTGCCTCCCAGCACACCACCGCATAGAAGAGGATGCTGGCAACTATAGATTGGTTGAAAGATTCTTTTTGGTTAAGAGCTTGTAATGTAATCATGGTTTTGCTGCTATGTTTGTTTCTGCAGTGAAGGAATGAATTTCTTGTGCATATTTCTAGACAGCACGGGTCAGCAAAGCTTTTGGAACAGATCTGAGCGCGCCCATTAAAAGCAACAGTCTCTCGTAAATCTTCCTGCCCTTAAATGTGCCAGAGTGC
This sequence comes from Archocentrus centrarchus, assembly GCF_007364275.1. Lineage (NCBI taxonomy): Eukaryota > Metazoa > Chordata > Actinopteri > Cichliformes > Cichlidae > Archocentrus > Archocentrus centrarchus. Next base: position 36,827,255 of record NC_044355.1, on the reverse strand, counting down.
AAAGAAAGAAAAGGAAACAAATAAATACCAAAAACTCAGTCTTTCAGTGCCTTCAACCATTCAGCAATGCCCAGGTGGGTGGTGCTGTCCTCAGACAACAGTGCATTTTGCCAACATCAAAATTCTGGATTTTAAAAGTTCTATGAGCAACATAACTTCCATGAAGTCATTACAATATACATTACTTGCTACATTTTGACAGGATGTCCTGTGATCCATTTAACCCATCACATTTTTAAAGTCATCAAGACAGCTTATCACGGTCAGTTGAGTTAGCAAACAAGGAAAAATGTCAAAGGAAAATAAACAGAGTAAAATGGGAAACAAGCTTGTGTTTTTTGCTCATGTTAAATAAAAGGAAGTCTGCACAGGATTTTATGCAGTCCAGTGAAATATTAAGTACACCCTTACTGCTTCCATAGGAATTAAGCGGGTAGTTAGCAACCAGGTGCTGCCATTCAAATACACTGGTTGACTGATGATCAGCAAGTGTGAGCACCTCTATAAAAGCAGAGGCTTTGGGAATAAAACTGACTTGAATTGAGTTCAAAGTGGAGATGTCCATAATACTGAGCACCATGTTTAAAGCAAAACAGCATATCAACACCAACACCTCATATCAACTGTGAGCATGATGGGGGGGGGGATGATTTGAACTTCACTGGCAGCCACAGGACCTGGACACCATCCAGTCACTGAGTCGACCATAAACTCCTCTGTGTATCAAAGTATTCTAGAGTCAAATGTGAGGCCAACTGTCTCACAGCCAAAGGTTGGCTGAAATTGTTTCATGCAGCAGGTCAATTATTCCAACCATAACTGCAAATCCACAACAGAGTATCTGAAAAAGAAAAGAATCAAGGTTCTGCAATGGCCCAGTCAAAGTCTAGAACTCAGCTTCATTCAAATGCTGTGGTGGGACCTCAGGAGAGCTGTGCATAAACAAATTTCCACAAACTTCAATCAATGCTGTTTAGAAGAGTGGGCTAAAATCCCTCTACAACGTGAGAGACTGAAGTCATACAGAGAACAATTATTTGAAGTTATTCCTGCTGAAGGCGCTTCTAAAAGCTGTTGAATCGTGGGGTGGACTTAGTTTTCACAAGACTTCACTGAGTCCTGTAAAAACCTTTTTCATATGACTGCAAAAATGAGGAAAGAAAAGTCCAGCACAGAGGCATGATGTCCACACTCCATCGAGATCTTTGTCCCAGTGAAAATTTTTTTTTTTTTCACTGGGACACTACAAATTTTTTTTGTAGTGGTTGTACACTGCTCAAAAAATAAAGGGAACACTCAAATAACACATCCTAGATCTGAATGAATGGTAAATGGACTAGCTCTTATATAGCGCATTTCTACTCAGTATGAGCACTCAAAGCGCTATTACAACATGTTTACATTCACCCATGCACTCCCATTCATACAAGCACTTCCATGTTTGCTAAGCTAAGTGCTTTTTTTAATTAACTATCATTCACACACATTCATACTCCGACGGGACGGTCGGAGAGCAACTTGGGGTTTAGTATCTTTCCCAAGGATACATTGGCATGTAGCCTGGAGTAGCCAGCAATCGAACCGCTGACCTTCTGATCAGTCGGTGACCTGCTCTACCTACTGAGCTACAGCCACCCCATGAATGAATGAATGAAATAATCTCATTGAATACTTCTGTACAAAGCTGAATGTGCTGACAACAAAATCACACAAAAATCATCAATGGAAATCAAATTTATTAACCAATGGAGGCCTGGATTTGGAGTCACACACAAAATTAAAGTGGAAAAACACTACAGGCTGATCCAACTTTGATGTAATGTCCTTAAAACAAGTCAAAATGAGGCTCAGTATTGTGTGTGGCCTCCATGTGCCTGTATGACCTCCCTACAATGCCTGGGTGTGCTCCTGATGAGGTGGCGGATGGTCTCCTGAGGGATCTCCTCCCAGACCTGGACTAAAGCATCCGCCAACTCCTGGACAGTCTGTGGTGCAACGTGACGTTGGTGGATGGAGCGAGACATGATGTCCCAGATGTGCTCAATCGGATTCAGGTCTGGGGAACGGGCGGCCCAGTCCATAGCTTCAATGCCTTCATCTTGCAGGAACTGCTGACACACTCCAGCCACATGAGGTCTAGCATTGTCCTGCATTAGGAGGAACCCAGGGCCAACCGCACCAGCATATGGTCTCACAAGGGGTCTGAGGATCTCATCTCGGTACCTAATGGCAGTCATGCTTCCTCTGGCGAGCACATGGAGGGCTGTGCGGCCCTCCAAAGAAATGCCACCCCAAACCATTACTGACCCACTGCCAAACCGGTCATGCTGAAGGATGTTGCACGCAGCAGATCGCTCTCCACGGCATCTCCAGACTCTGTCACGTCTGTCACATGTGCTCAGTGTGAACCTGCTTTCATCTGTGAAGAGCACAGGGCACTAGTGGTGAATTTGCAAATCCTGGTGTTCTCTGGCAAATGCCAAGCGTCCTGCACGGTGTTGGGCTGTGAGCACAACCCCCATCTGTGGATGTCGGACCCTCATACCATCCTCATGGAGTCGGTTTCTAACCATTTGTGGAGACACATGCCTGTGGCCACCTGTCCTGCTGGAGGTCATTTTGCAGGGCTCTGGCAGTGCTCCTCCTGTTCCTCCTTGCACAAAAGCAGAGGTCGCGGTCCTGCTGCTGGGTTGTTGCCCTCCTATGGCCTCCTCCACATCTCCTGGTGTACTGGCCTTTCACCTCGTAGCGCCTCCAACCTCTGGACTTTACGCTGACAGACACAGCAAACCTTCTTGCCACAGCTCGCATTGATGTGCCATCCTGGATGAGCTGCACTACCTGAGCCACTTGTGTGGGTTGTAGAGTCCGTCTCATGCTACCACGAGTGTGAAAGCACGACCAACATTCAAAAGTGACCAAAACATCAGCCAGAAAGCATAGGTACTGAGAAGTGGTCTGTGGTCCCCACCTGAAGAACCACTCCTTTATTGAGTGTGTCTTGCTAATTGCCAACAATTTCCACCTGTTGTCTATTCCATTTGCACAACAGCATGTGAAACTGATTGTCAATCAGTGTTGCTTCCTAAGTGGACAGTTTGATTTCACAGAAGTTTGATTTACTTGGAGTTATATTGTGTTGTTCAAGTGTTCCCTTTATTTGTGTATAATGAGAAATGCCAGTTTCCTGATTTTATTGTCCTACTTGTGCCAATGCAAATGTACGTGGGGTTAAATAAATCTTCAGATGCCAGTGTTGTGGAAACTTTGCCTGGCGTATTGTCCCTTTGTACTAAGACATGCACCGAAGCATTAGCTTATTCCATTATCCAACTTGTATACTGAAATACTGCAACACACACTGGAAACAGCGACACCTTCTTCGAAGTAAAAGTTGCTCTTTTTGCTCATGCTAGTGGTAGAAAAGAAAGTCTATAAAACATAAAAGAAAAGAAGTTTTCCAGTCAGTGTGCATTTTTAAACTAGTGGGAAATTATATCAAAATTACATTATGTAATGTATACCTAAACCAGTAACTGAAGAACCATGCTTTTTCTAATGATGCTCATTTCAATATGGAGCGATCATTTGGAAAAGTTCAATATTTATTGATAGAATTAATCTATTTGGCGGTTAGACTCCGATGGCCCATCGAAGCAGAACGGAATCCCAGTGATGATAAGGAGTGGTAGTTAAGGTAAAGATGGAGGCTTGGATGGGTGAGTCCAAGTGATTTGGATGAGCTGGAGATGGGGAGGAGGCGGGTTGCATGAATGAGTCTGCGAGGACGAATGACAGGTAAGCAGTGAGATTTGAAGTATGCAAAGTGGAGACTGGCTTGAAGCACGCGGGCTGAAAGACGATTGGACGAGAACAATGATGTCAGCTTTGAGTTTGATAGCACAGAAATGCAGGAGCGATGTGAAGAAACCAAAAACCCAGGAAAGCAGACAGAGGAGTGAAAACAGATCTTCCTTATTGAACTTAATTCAATTCAATTCAATTTTATTGACACATAAGCTTCATCATCATACAATTTCTTCACTCAAGGGTATCCTTTGCTGTATTCTAAAATAGAATAAAAAAAAAATAATAAAATGAAGTTTAAAATCAACATCAAAATAACAACCATGCACAGACTTCAGATGCTACAAAGAAATTAAAGCTGTAGCAAATACTTTCACAGCTGGTAATATATTGCAAACACGTTTTATGGGCCTTCTGAGTGAGCACCTACATTTGTGGTCAAATCCTAAAGTCAGTTAACCAGCAGGTCTAAATTTACTCTCATAATTAATTAGTTAAAATGTGATGGTATATAAACTGCCATATCCACACGAAGACCTTAATAAAGTATGTCCGGACAATGTAAATGTCTTGTGCTTTGATATTAACTCACATGAATCTTTAGAATAATTCATTTTTGCTTTGACCCAAAAGAGATGATTGGCTGGGCTGGAATCCTTGTTACCCATAATGCCAACAGGCATCAGACATTTGTTTGAAAGCAATTTAAAGAGTGAAAACAGTTTCTGATGACGTTCACCCAAAATAACAAAAAAGCTTTGTCAAATGTAAGCAAAATAAAAAAATAAAGATAAAATAATTGAGTCATAACATATATTCTTGAATCACAACCCTCATAACACTCAAGCAGTCACACCCATAGGTGATTGGCTCTGCAAAAGTGATAAATATATGGACCGTGTTCATAGATAATTTTTGAATTTTTGTTGTTGAGTTGCTCTTAAATTTCGCTGCAGCCACCATGTTTCAAAAAAACGCAGCTTTTACTTTGAAAGCGACCTGTCTCTGTTTGCATCCTGTTGCACTTGTTTAACTATCACAGGTTGGATAATGGAACACTGATGCTTTGGTGCAATGAACTGAATCTTGTCCAAAGTGACTAAAAGAAAGACAAAACACTTTGTTTAGACAGCATCTGCATTTGAAGAATGAATTCACAGGTATCAACATATATTTGCCTGACAAGGAAAACAAGAAAAACCACCAAAACTGGCATTTTTTATACAACTTCAACAACTGCAAATTAATTATATTTTGTGCATGGCCCCAAAATGGTACAAAAACACCTTCTTTAGGTTCTTTTACATGTATGCCCACTGTACAAACCAAGGTCCACGATAATTAGGGTCGAGTAAAATTGCAGGAATCAAAGTTCCCGGTGCTTTTACTGTAGGAAAGCTGAGATCTCTCAGCCAATAAAATTGAGAAAAAAATGACTAGAAGTTGTATATTTGCATGCTATGGCACAAAAGAATTCAGTATTGCAGTAACGGAAATACACACTAGCTTGCATTGGTTAGAAGCTTGTCTCATATTCCTTTGTAGTTAAACATGATCCTTGTTCCACCCGTCCCTTCGGAATGGGGACAATCCCGAGCAGAATTTTAGTTCAGCTGCCTTTTTTTTTTCGTATACCTTCTTATACATCCGCAGGTTTATGAGAAAGGGACAGATGTGTGTGTGGAGAGTCTGCAGCTGAGTCTAACTGAAATTTGTGCCCAATTTGAACAAAATCCCTTGAGGATGAACCGATTAGAATTGGATGGACAACCTGATGGAGAGTTGCATGGTGCTTCTGTGGAATATACCTTGGGAAAAAAAAGTTCATAACTCCAATCTAAAGATGATTACTGAGATAATTTTAATCCTTATTTAGTCTCTTCTTGCTTTCCAAAAGCATGGGGGCCTTTAGTGTAAGCATCGTAAACCTAAAGCATTTCCTTTTTCTTGCTTGGCAAATTCCCAGGAACTAATCTGCCATAAGGACCCACTGTGACATGGGTGTCACAGTTTCACATGTTCTGGAAAGCTTCTTGAATAAGTTTTCAATTTAAAAGATTTTGGAAATTCTGAATAAATTTTCCTTCAAGGAGAAGTGGGTGTGGGCTTGTGGATTCTGGACTTTTGATGTGGTTGCTTGTGGTTGTGGTTGATCCAGACAGCAACAGCGTGCACACCCCACACGGTTGATGACAGGACTGACAACATATGTGCTCCTAGTTGCACAGACATAACATTTAAACCACACTTTTAGGCCTATAAGGTCAAGTCTGCATGCTGATACACTCCAAACAGTGAAATGAATCAAAACTCACCTCCTAAACATCTGCAGCACTTTAACGTGCCAGCTGTGTCACGCCATTCGCCAGCTGCAGAAAACAGTGGCTGTTCTGTGCAAAGTTGTGGAACAGCTGCTGAGATAGGCCAATCTGGAGAACTACAGTGAGAAAATGATTGGGTTTGTAGAGATCTGAGACATTGAAGCTGTGAATTAAGACAGCGATGAATCCTGATCTCTTTACAAGAAACAGTTCATTATGAGTGGAAATTGTTTTTAGTGCAAACTGGAAATGTAAGGGAGTAAAAGTACATCTGAGTTTCAGTAAATGATTTAGCTTTGCAAATATTTCTAGATTTGGAAACAGGTTAAGATTCTTTTTATGGGAACTACAAATGCATAAACCAAGCATCAAAACAGCAACAGCACATCAAGGTTCAAATTACAGTCACTTTTTTCAAAATAAAAAAATGTAATCTAATCCCAGCTTTTGTGCTAATGTGGAAATTTGAACTCCAGCTAACTGCCTGGAGGACTGCATTTCCCCACAAAGATCAGGCTATAAAAGCAGAACCTCAGGAAACAACTGACCTCTGTTACCATATGTGTCTTTTTGTTGGACTTCCATAATTTCCTTGTCCTATTGTCCAAAAAGTTTGATATAAAAAATGTGACATGACAGTTGATAGTTCTGTCCAATTCAAAATAAATGGCTTCCATTGGTTAAAACCAATAACCTGTTAAAGTTATTTACTTTTTTGGTCAAATTATTAAGGATACAGCCTTTAAAAGACTTTTAAAGTTCTCACCGGTCAAACTGTCAACTATACTTTGTAGCCTATGGTCACTACATTCCCAGAGGATGACCTTTGTATTACCAGCAGAAGGAAAAGCAAATTTTTCTGTCTAGGTTTCCCAGTTTCCACGGGCACGTGGCTTCTTCCCATTTTCAGCATAAAACGTTTCCAGCTCCATCTTCAGAGTGACTTACAGCCTTTTCAGCGTGGCTCTCCTGATGTTCCTAAGGAGTCATAAATGCCTCGCCTCGGTTTCTTCACCGTTATTGGATTCCACTTCAGGAAATTGACTCGTGAATCCTCAAGTTGCAGAGTGTCATGCCCTAAAGTGAGACACCACCCAATCACATTTCAATAAAAACAAACCCTGTATGTGGCTGCTGTGTATGAGGAATATCAAACAGACTCAGAGGAAGGCACTTATGACACTGTGCTTATAGCGCTGTTGCATCGCATTACAGCAGTAAATTGAAATTCGGGGCAAAATGATTAAATTCATTGCCACACAATATTTCTGGGAACAACAAAAAGAAAATATTATCACAGCTTGTTTTGAGGAGGATGACACACTTGCAGCAGGTTGTTTTCCGCCCCTTCTTCTCCCCAAAGGTTTCATCACTTTACCCTATTTCTCATCTTCTGGTTTATTTAGGCTGTTTGTTTTCACTCCTCCTCCTCTCCTCTAACTTTTTCACCATGTTGTCACTGTTGCATCCTAAGTCCTGCATACTTCACTCTCATTTGACCACCCCCCCCCAAAAAATTTCACATTAATTTTTACACTTATTATCTTCATTGCTTTCTGCTTTCATTATTTATAATGTTGTAGTTCTCTTGTCTTTATCATCTGTTTTCATTCACTCCCTCTCTCACTGCATCATTGGTTTGTGTGTCCTTTCCTTCATCATTGAATCTTTACTCCTTTTATTTCCCCCCTCACTTTTGTCACTCTTGTCTTCTGTCATCATATCTCCATTCCCATCTTCACCTTCTGTGTCTTTATCTGTCTCCATTCTGTTTATTCCCTCTTTTCAAATTCTTTTATCGCCTGTTTCCTTCATTCCTTGATTCTTTCTTTCTTCCAGTCAAACCTGTGTGTGTGTGTGTGTGTGTGTGTGTGTGTGTGTGTGTGTGTGTGTGTGTGTGTGTGTGTGTGTGTGTGTGTGTGTGTGTGTGTGTGTGTGCGTTCTTCACTGCAAGCACTCACTAGAACGTGTCTCAGGGCCAGTTTCTGTAGAGAAAAAAAAATTCTGTATACCAGGGAAGGTGTTTGTGAAGGTGGGGCTCTCTCAAACATCCACATCAACAACGTAAAATTCAACATATAGACACAAAAGCACCAATGTGTCCAATGGTTCCTTCCATTGCTTTTGCATTTTTGGTCTCACATAACTAACTGGGTTTTGGGATACTGGGGTTGGTGTCCTGCTATGTTTAGACATAGTTTGTCTTCTCTTTCCTGGCCTCAGTATTTTCAGTATCTTCCTCTACCTGCACTTGTTCACCTTCTTTCTGTCCTTGCCTCTCCTTCTCGCTCTGATTCTGTACATTTCTCTCAGAGACTCCAGCTCCTCACTGCATGTGGTTTCGGTGGAAGCAGGAATGTAAAGCATACCTAGAATAGAAAGCAGACGATAACATAATAATGTTAGATAAACCATATTGATTCTCAGTGGTGAAAGCAGGTCACAGCAGCAACAGCAGAGAAGAGAAAGAAAATGAGAGATAGCAGAGGAAATGGAGGAAATCGAATATGCCGAAGTTGCAATTTAAAGGTGATAAGGGCACATTAAGATGAATGATTAACTAATGATTATATAAGAGCATCTTAAGGGGATGTTGGGTTCTTCAAGACATTTTAAAAATGAATTTTTAAAAGTCATAGTGGCCAGAAACATAGAAAGAAATCTTATAAACATCCAAGAGCTGAGACTTCTAGCACCAAAAGCCTCTTTCAGCCCGCTTCACACTCCAGTCTGAGCTGTGAATGAAGACGAAGACAACGAGGAGGACAAAGAGGAGAAGAGGAGGTGGGAAGTACATTTTTTTCCCCCAGAAAATTAAAGCAGTTGCGAGCCAACAGGACACAGAGAGTTTTGTGTAATTCCCATCAGGCAGACTGTCAGACAGGTGGCAGGTGGGAGGTGATGTAATGATGGAGGAGAAGTTAAAGTAGTGAGCAGGCATTCCAGAAAGGGAAGAAGAAGGTTGTGCTCCACTGCTGCTTCCAGCAGAAGGCTCTGTAACGACTGTAATGTGCTCTGATGATGCAATCAAAGACATCGTAAAAGGGGAAAATAAGAGCTGAAGTTAAAGTGCATCATAAAAATTAACCCTGACACAATATGTTAACATACATCCAATTTAAAGCAGCAAAAATGTTCTGCAGAAAAACAAAAACAAAAAAACACTTCCTGCCCCCAGCAAATAAAGCACACTTTTTAAATAGTTAATATGGCAGTGACTTTTATTCTTCACTTGTTAAAAGCTGCACACACACCCCTTCCCCCTTCCGCATAGCCATTTTTTCCCCCTAAGTGACACTAACACTAAAACCTTGGGAGCATTTTGTAGAGTGTGTTAAACTGGCATCGATTCAGCAATGTTATATCTCCATAGGAAAAAATAAAATGAACATGCTGCTGTGTGCACTTTTTTTTTAACACGGCATGTTTCTGGCAACTAATTGAGCAGCTGATTAATGAAAGAAATATAACTGATTAATTTAACAGTCAAAACCGCACACAATTTAATGGATGAGGTTAATCATTATAATTAGTTTGCTAAGTGTAGGTACCATTTCCATGGTTCCTGTTGGCCTGGGGGCTTGTTGACCCTCCTTCTCTTTCTCTATGTCTATCCCTTTACTTTCAGGTGGAGTAGTGGGCCCGCCCTATGGGTGGTGCTGGGGTTCCCAAGCTTCAGTTTTGCATCTGTTGCTGGTTTCATTAATCAAGCCTTGCATACTGACTGGTGCTCACATTCTTTGCCAGATTGTTGCTGCTATGGTGGCAATCAGGCCCTCTGCTGTAAAAATCAGTTGGAGTTTTTGTGTGTTCAGTCTTTCTTGTCTGTTTCCAGTAAACTTCTCTGGAGATCAATGCTTGATTCCTCAGTTTCTCTGAATCTCTCTGCCATATTTACCTGCTTAACTCAAGCTAGTCACCTTTTGTCTGGTAGAAAACTCTTTTTCTCACCTGCCTGCATGTTCTCTACTGCTCCTTCATTCCCTCTCTTACGCTCTGGACTCCATTGGTCGCATTCATACTCCCACGCCGTTCATAATGAAAGAAAAGCAAGGAAGAACTCAAATCCTTAAAACAAAGACTGTCAAGAAAATTTTTTTGCACACTCACCTTGAACTCTATTAACTGTTCTTCACCTGTTCAACAGAAAACCCTCCTGGTTTGGCAGCACTTTACCCAAGTCAGTTATTCCAACCTTTAATTAATTCTTTGGTGTTTTCTTTTTCTTTTTTGTAATAAAGATCTTTTATCCCTCACTAACCTCTGAGTCCTACTTTTGAGTCCTCATTCCTGTTCATTTTAACAACCATTAGCAGGGCTAGCACCACCAGACTTCTTTCCCGTGGGCTGACACTCACACGCCTGTGCTACAATTGCTCCAGCTGTGTTATTGCATGCCAGTTTACCCCCAACACAGCTGACATATAACCAATTGTTTCTGAGGTCAAAGTGCTGTGGATGTACGTTTTGACTCTCTCAGAGATGCCAACTGTCATCATAACACCGTGAGCATCTTTAAATCTTCCAGTCCCAGAAGGATTGGTGCTGCTGTCTGGCAGAATACCCCACTTTACCTCACAAAATAAACATCATGTTGTATTGAAATGACTTGAAAGTGATGAATGAAAGTGTTTAGCGTGTTCATGGAGTAAGCGAGCCAAGGGCCATTAAAAAAAAAGAATGTATATCCTCACCCATTCATATCAATGTGTTAGTGTGTCCACGCGTTTGACTGGTGCTGTATGGTAAGTTGTTACCCTTCTACTAAAGAAAAACTCACAATAGTCACTGAAATAACTTGAAACTGACACATATATATCATGAAATTGTCTCAGATTGTTACCATATTTTTGAAAGTCTTTGCCAGTGAACGTAATCCACGTTTACTCCAGAACTTATGCTCCTCAAGAAAAATTGGCAGTGCTTTCAGCTTACAAAATTACTGGTGCAAATTAAATCTCTGCAAATGCAACTTTTGTGTACTTTAAAACTCAACATCTTAAGTGTGAAAAGCCTCTCTGCTGTTTATGCTCACTGCAGTCACTCATTCTCCATGTTTGAAAAAATAAACAAATAAAAAAAAGCATTTAAAGTGTGCAATGAGACATAGGTGTCTGAGTAGCCGGGCAGACTGTGGAGGAATCACCAAATGCTGTTGTGGTCCAATTACAAAGTTAAACACTCAAAGTCACTTTTGCTCTGCATCTTGTCTGTGGTAAATACAGGCTGCAGTGGCTGGCCCCTGCAACAGAATTAATATTTGCTTTGGATAAAGAGCTCATTGTGATGTTGTTTCACTAATGGATAAATCAGACAGTTTATTCTGATTGAGCCTCCCACTGCATTTGATTAATTCAATTATATTGCATTTATATTGCACTGCATATAGTGACATTATGCATTACTGGATAATATGACTATAATTATACCAGTAAAGCACTTTTGGGTCAGGTTTAATGCTGTTTTGAAAAAAAATAAATAAATAAATAATGAAAGAGAGTCCCCTGCAACCCCTTTTTGGTATTTTCTTTGCAAAGCTCTCCCCTTTAGAGTGCATTATTATGTTTGTCAACCACGGCTTCATAGAGTGACTGATTGTGTGCTAGAATTATAACACAACTGATAAGCCTCTATGGACAATTTTTAAAGCTAGAGGGGTTGCATTTGATTTTCTGTCGGAGTCTTGGTTCTCTTCCTGACAGAGGCGGCTTGCATAGCCAAGCATCTAAACAAACCGATGCTCTCTCTCTGCCTCTCCGTCTTTCTTTCGTCTAAATGTTGCATGTGTATGTGTGAATTAAACCAGAGCCTTATCAGAGTGCTCGCAGCCACAAGTGTTCCCATTGAAATGCAAGGCGCAATGTTTAATCATTATAAGCGAGATCTGCGGTGGCCGGGCTAATCTCCATTTTAACATTTCACACAGCGCCTGCAGTTATGTGCCTTTTTCCCTTCCCTTCCTTCCGTCAAAATGACGAACAATAGTTCCTTTCTGCATGGCGGTGAAGTGGTGGCAGAGTAGGAGGCAGAGAGCCGGTCGGCAGCGTTAACAGCAGCTAACAAACTTGACCTCGGCGGGTTCATGCAAATTCACAGTTAGAGGGAATAATGGCTGCTCTTACTAAAAACACGACCCTCACTTGAACCTGCACCATCCTGCAGAGGAAGAAGAGCTGCTGTTGCTGCACTTAAAGTTGTTTAAAGTGATGAAGCTCACCCTCAGGATCATTATGCATTACAGACAGCCATTTACATTAATGCATTAATTATAGTTTTATACATTTGATGGAACATAATGAGATAGCAGGAAGATTTCTTTTTGCACTGGTCAACCAACTGGATTTCTACCTGAGATAACAGACAGCTTTTATACTTCTTGCACTTCTGTCCCTGAAAGCTTTTCAGGGACAGGGAAGAAAACTTTCTTCATACAGTTATGCTGGTCTGAAACAGGACAGCAGCAGACTCTAGCTTCCATTATATAGTGCCTTGAAAAGTTGTTGTGAACTAGCACCATAAATAACATTGAAATTCAATAAAGTAACTGAACATAAGTTAGAAGCACTATTCCAAAAAATAATGTCAACTTTTTAACATCTGAAAACACATCTGTCTCCCAACAAAAGGACATAAAATATGTATTTGACCAAACCTCTTTCTGGTTGTGGGTTTGTCATTTTCTTTTTTATTGTGTTAATCATTTACCACGTGTATCTCTGTTGGTGTGATTTCCTGTGTTCGTGTCTCTCCACAACCCTCATTAGATTAACCTTTGTTGTGCTTTGTGTGCTGGCTCTCTTTGCTTCTTGGGATTTCGTTGGCTTTCCTGGCTTTTTTGGAAGCCATCGCCTGCTCTCTGTGTTTTTATTTGCCCTTGTGTACTTTAGTTATCTTGTATCGGCTTTAGTTGAATGAAACTGATTTCTCATTTGTGCAACCTGCCCCTGTGATCCTGTATTTGGGCCCTCTTTCTTCTTCTTCTTTTGAATCAAAAACATTACATTTAGAGCAAGAAACTATTAGAAAAAAGTTCTGAATCATTCACAAGTCAAAGGATATTGTTATATTTTCATGTCCTGACATAACCCCAGCAGTAATTATAAGATTATATAATTTTCCTTTGTTAGGGAATTTGTCCTCGTTGAGGTCATAATATCTAGAGAAAGTGGACAAGTTCATATCATGAGATGGTGCGTGTTTCTGCAGTTTTGGACAGTATCAGCCCACCCTCCTCCTTGCTTTCCCCTCCTCCCTTGTGTCTCTGATGTTCATGGCCTCTCTCCATCATTGTCGGCCCCAGGGCAGGCCACTGTGGAGCCCGCTGAGGAGCGAAAACAGAGGGGTGAGGAACTGGAAGAAGGGATGGATGGATGGATGAATGGAAGGGGTGAGGGGGTGGGGTTCCCCCTCAGGGCCTCCAGAGGCAGCCCTTGTATCAATCATTCGACGGGAGGAGAGGGTGATCCTGACGGATGATATCCCCCAGCACAACGGCTCCTTCTCCTCCTTCTTAATCCTTTTCACTCCCGCTGACCCCACATGGATGAACTTCCCTCCTTTCCTGGTTCTGTTTATTCATTCGCTCAATTTTCTCTCATCCATTGCTACAGTGATGCACTGAACACTGTCATTCCTCCTGGTACTCCTCAAACTTTTCTTCCTTCCTCTAGCACTTTTTCCACTGTCTTTACATCCATCCTTTTCCTTTATTCTGTCTCATCCTTAATTCCAATTTCCCTCATTTTAGTTTTCTCCTCTCCACTGCTTCCTTGGTTCTTTACATGTCAGGCTCCCTATTTCTATGATTATATTTGGAATCTTTCTCTGGCCTTATTTTCATTCATAATATATACGGTCCAGTATACAGTACTTTGTGCATCCCAATCTAGGGCTCCCAGCTCCCAGCATATTGATTCCTACAAAAACAGCCCTCACCAATATATAATTTAATGTTGCAAAATAGAGTGGCGATGTTTAACCATTGTTCAACTATTTTTAGATGTACTGGCAGCTGTAGAGTCCAGATACAGAAATGAACCTCCATACACATTAAGTCATGTTTATTTCTATAGAACCTTTACTTTACTTGTCTGTTTCTACTGATTCTCCTTAATGTTGACATTTGGCATAAAGAAAATTTAGAGGATGGAGTTGTTAACATTTTTACGACTTTGGATACTGTGGCTCCTCTGAAAAGGAAAGCTTCAAATCAGAAGTGCCTGACTCCGTGGTATAATTCACAAACGCACAGCTTAAAGCAGATAACCCGAAAGCTGGAGAGGGAATGGCGTCTCACTAAATTAGAAGATGCTCATTTAGCCTGGAAAAAGAGTTTGTTGCTCTATAAAAACGCCCTCCGTAAAGCTAGGACATCTTACTATTCATCATTAATTGAAGAAAATAAGAACAACCCCAGGTTTCTTTTCAGCACTGTAGCCAGGCTGACAAAGAGTCAGAGCTCTGTAGAGCCGAGTATTCCTTTCACGTTAACTAGTAGTAACTTCATGGATTTCTTTACAAATAAAATTTTAGACATTCGAGAAAAAATTATTCATAACCATCTCAAAGATTTATCTTCATGTTCGGCTGCTTTCAGCACTGCTGGTATTTGTTTAGACTCTTTCGCTCCAGTTGATCTTTCAGAGTTAACTTCAATAGTTACTTCCTCCAAACCAGCAACATGTTTATTAGATCCCATTCCTACTAGACTGTTCAAAGAAGTCTTTCCAATTATTGATGCTTCAATCTTAAAAATGATCAATCTGTCTTTATTAGTTGGCTATGTACCACAGACCTTCAAGGTGGCTGTAATTAAACCTCTACTTAAAAAGCCATCACTTGACCCAGCTGTCTTAGCTAATTATAGGCCAATCTCCAACCTTTCTTTTCTCTCAAAGACTCTTGAAAGAGTAGTTGTAAAACAGCTAACTGATCATCTGCAGAGGAACGGTTTATTTGAAGAGTTTCAGTCAGGTTTCAGAATTCATCACAGTACAGAAACAGCATTAGTGAAGGTTACCAATGATCTTCTTAGAGCCTCTGACAGTGGACTCATCTCTGTTCTTGTCCTGTTGGACCTCAGTGCAGCTTTTGATACTGTTGACCATAACATTTTATTACAGAGATTTAGAGCATGCTATAGGTATTAAAGGTACTGCACTGCAGTGGTTTGAATCATATTTATCTCATAGACTCCAGTGTGTTCATGTAAATGGGGAGTCTTCTTCACACACTAAGGTTAATTATGGAGTTCCACAGGGTTCTGTGCTAGGACCGATTTTATTTACATTATACATGCTTCCCTTAGGCAGTATTATTAGAAAGCATTGCATCAATTTTCATTGTTATGCAGATGATACTCAGCTTTACCTATCAATGAAGCCAGATGACGCACATCAATTAGTTAAACTGCAGGAATGTCTTAAAGACATTAAGGCCTGGATGACCTCTAATTTCCTGCTTCTAAATTCAGATAAAACTGAAGTTCTTGTACTTGGCCCCACAAATCTGAGAAACATGGTGTCTAACCAGATATTTACTCTGGATGGCATTACTTTGGCCTCCAGTAACACTGTGAGAAATCTTGGAGTCATTTTTGACCAGGATATGTCCTTCAATGCACATATTAAACAAATATGTAGAACCACTTTTTTACATTTGCGCAATATTTCTAAAATTAGAAACATCCTTTCTCAGAGTGATGCTGCAAAGCTAATTCATGCATTTATTACTTCTAGGGTGGACTATTGTAATTCATTATTATCAGGCTGTCCTAAAAGCTCCCTGAAAAAGCCTTCAGCTGATCCAAAATGCTGCAGCTAGAGTACTGACAGGGACTAGAAAGAGAGAGCAGATTTCTCCCATATTGGCTTCTCTTCATTGGCTCCCTGTTAAATCTAGAATAGAATTTAAAATCCTTCTCCTCACATACAAGGTCTTGAATAATCAGGCCCCATCTTATTTTAAAGACCTCATAGTCCCATATTACCCCAAGCATATTGATTCCTGCAAAAACAGCTCTCATCAATATATAATTTAATGTTGCAAAATAGAGTGGCGATGTTTAACCATTGTTCAACTGTTTTTAGTTGTATTGGCAGCTGTAGAGTCCAGATACAGAAATGATCCTCCATACACATTCAACTGTAAGTCATGTTTATTTCTATAGAACCTTTTCAGGGAATCGAGCACTTCGCTCTCAGACTGCTGGCTTACTTGTGGTTCCTCGGATACTTAAGAGTAGAATGGGAGGCAGAGCCTTCAGCTTTCAGGCCCCTCTTCTGTGGAACCAGCTTCCAGCTTGGATTCGGGAGACAGACACCCTCTCTATTTTTAAGATTAGGCTTAAAACTTTCCTTTATGATCAAGCTTATAGTTAGGGCTGGATCAGGTGACCCTGAACCATCCCTTAGTTATGCTACTATAGGCCTAGGCTGCTGGGGGGGGGGGGGGGGGGGGGGGGGGTTCTCATAATGCGCAGCTTCTTTTCATTCACCTTGTTTACTTTGTTTATACTCCACTCTGCATTTAATCATTAATTGTTATTCATCTCTGTCTCTCTTCCACAGCATGTCTTTCTCTCCCCTCAGCCCCCTCACAGCAGATGACCCCCCCTCCCTGAGCCTGGTTCTGCTGGAGGTTTCTTCCTGTTAAAAGGAAGTTTTTCCTTCCCACTGTCACCAAGTGCTGCTCATAGGGGGTCATTTTGACTGTTGGGTTTTCTCTGTATTATTGTAGGGTCTTTACCTTACAATACAAAGTGCCTTGAGGCGACTGTTTGTTGTGATTTGGTGTTATATAAATAAAATTGAATTGAATTGAACTTTTAGAACCCAAAAATTAGAGCCCGACTTTTCCACTTTCACAAGGTTAGCTTATACCATATATACCACTTTATTTATAAAGCACTTTTAAAAAAACAACAACAGGGCTGACCAAAGTGCTGTACAATAACATCGAACATAAGAGACCAACACAGGCCAGTGGGCAAAAAGCTACAGAAACACAACAAAGATGTAAAAACTTAAATAAATAAATTAAGAACTACAATAAAAGCATCATTAAAATCACAGTCAAAGTCTCACACTGGGTCGAAGGCCCGGGAGTAAAACTGTGTTTTTAAATGAAATTTAAAATGGCAAGTGGAAGAGCCTGTCTGACATGCAACGGCAAGTCATTACACAAATTTGGAGCTGCAACTGCAAACTCCATCAGCTAAGAGTTTGTGTTGCATATTTGGAATGAGTAAAAGCATCTGATCTGCTGACCTAAGGGAGCAGGATGGAACATATGGGTGCAGCAGTTCAGAGAGATTCAATGGGGCATGACCATTAAGAGACTTAAAATGAATAAAAGAATTTTACAATTGATTCATAAGTGAACTGGAAGCCAGTGAAGGGAAGCAACAGCAGCATTTTACACCAGCTCTAGGTGACCAATGGAGGCCTGGCTAATTCCAATCAAAAGTGCATTACAGTAATAAAGACAAGACTTTATAAAAGCATGCATTAGCGTTTCGAGATTACCTTTGGAGAGAACAGGCTTGATTTTTGACAGCCCCCTCAACTGGAGGGATTTCACCACTGCATTCACCTGAATATCGAGCCTTAAAGTCAGGTCCATTTTCACACCTAAATTAGTGATAATAGATTTCTCATATGGAGACAGAGAGGAAAGATCCACAGAGGGGGTACTGCTGGTAACACTGGGTCTGAACCAGGGTTATTATAGTTAACGAAAACGAACGAAATAACGAAAACTGAAATTGAAAAAACATTGTTGTTAACTGAAATAAATAAAAACTATAATTAAAAGGAAAAAACGATAACTAATTAAAACTGAATTGTGAGTTTACAAAACTAACTAAAACTAACTGAAATAATCGATAAACTTACTTTCATTTACTTGTTTTTTTGGGGGTTTTTTTAAGCCTTGTGGATTGATATGAAATCATTGTTTCCGCTCTCCGAGTTTAAGCTGGGAGCGCCACAGGACAACTGTGTGAGTGCGCATGTGCGTGCGCTCACCGCGCTGGTCCGCAAAGTAATGGCTGCGGTCTGCCGAGTCCCGTATGGAGGTTCTTTGAGTACAAACACCTGCACACGACCACAAGGTAATTAACACACACAATCCAGCTACACAAGCATAAATGCGGACATGAGGTCGGCAACTTCTGTAGGTTGTGTACAGAGGCCGCAAAGACCCTGCAGGTTTAATTAGCGAGCATCTAACCAAGCTAGCTCCAAAACAGAAGCAGCTTCAGGTGGTGAGAACATCAGGATGCAGCTGGATTTGAGTTTTGACTCCTTCAAAGAGTTTGTTTTTGTTTAACACCACATGTAGGCGTTATTAATCTGCTGCACTGATGCTGAAGTTTATTGTGGAGTTTATTGTAGAATTTATTGAGTTTGGGAGTTCATGTTTTTCTTTGTTTCTCCCTGGTTATGCTCATGTGTGTCCTTAATATTACACAAATTTAGCATGTCTTGTGAACAGTTGGTTGTTGACTATATTTCTTTAAACTGTATCTTTTGTCAAGTTTTCATTACACAATAGTCACTTTTGCGCCTTGAATCTTGCACCTGATTAGGTATGAAAATACTAAAACTAATACTGAAACTAACTGAAACTAACTAAAACTAAGCATGAAACCAAAAATAAAAACTAATAAAAACGAGCAAAACCACTCTGAAAACTAATTAAAACTAACTGAATTAGAGAAAAAAAAGTAAAAACTAACTAAAACTAAACTATAATGTAAAATCCAAAACTATTATAACCCTGGTCTGAACATCTTAATTTCTGTCTTTTTCTCATTAAAATTCAGAAACTTTAGTGACATCCTTCCCATGATGTCTGTAAGGCAGTCGAGGAGAGGATGGATAGAGCGTGCACCAGAATGTTTCAGTGGAAAATAAACTTGACAATCATCCGCGTAACAATGAAAAGATATATCATGTTTCCAGAAAATATTGCCAAGTGGCAGCAGGTACAAGGAGAAAAGGAGAGGTCCCAGAATGCAACCTTGGAGATGAGCATTTCATGGTCCACAGTGTCAAAAGCAGTTAAGTCCAAGAGCATAAGTAGCACACAATCACCAGAGTCGGTTTCTAACAAAATATCATTAAAAACCCTTAACAGAGCGGACTCGGTGCTGTGATGAGTTTTAAACCCAGACTGAAACACTTCCAGAATTGCATGTGTATCCAGGAAAGTCTTTAGTTGAGTAAAGATAATCTTTTCCAGATCCACTCCAGACATCCACTCCAGTCCACGTCACACAGGAACAGAATGATGATAACAACCTTTTTGACTGGCTAGGAGGTGGAGAAGGCCCCTCCTGGCCCTTAACTATGGGTCTGATAATCGTTGATAATCTGAATTAGCACCAGGAAACACAGTTTTTAAAGTGTCCAGTTCAAAAGCAGCATTAACTGTTTAAGGTTCTTTTGAAGTGGAAACAAAACATGAAACAGAAATTTCAGGGTTGGAATCATGACACAGAGTGACATTTTTTGCCGACTTTATAACGGAACCGGGGAGTTCTTAATTATTTTGGACACGTAAACAGAGCTAGCAGAGTCATTGACAAAGGCATGTTTGGATATTGAGTTCATAGTATTATTGTTCATTGATTCAATAAAACAAACCTTGTAAAGATGCTGCTTGCAGTTCAGAGTTTGTGGAGTAATATGAATGGGATCGGAATCAAAATAAGAAAGCCATGTACTCACAGACGTCAGCAGACATGGCCGGACAGACAGCTCCAGCCGATGTGTGGCGCGCCCCTGGAAAGGGCAGGTCCAGGAAACTGATGCTGGGGTCAGGTCGTAGCTCACGAGTTCGCATTCTCTCCCTTGTGAGCCCTGCTTCCTTGTTCGTGGTGCAGGTTATAGAGGAAAAGCAGAGCTGGCGTGCGGCACAGCAGGAGGTTGAGCTTCTGGAGACAGAGTGAAGCCACCCAGCCTTATCCCCATTGGCTCGGGTGGCGACAGGGCAACCGTCACACAGTGCAGCTGCCGTGGTGAGGCTGGCGAGCAAGGTTGTGGCTGCAGAGGTGGAGAGAGTGGTGAGCAATGAAGCCGAAGTCCATTTCTCTAGACTTCCCATTATGAATCGAGTGTTCTGGAGATATGGCTTGCACTCTGGAGCAAGCCATATTCCACTTCCCAATCTCGTTGCCGCCTGCGCAGATCCAAGTATGTGGGGTCCATGTAATGATCGTGTCGTTCTGGGGAGTTGTCTGGCAGGCGAGTTGGGCCCAGAATGCAGAACTCATCAGGCAAAAGCTTAACTTAAACATGGTTTATTAGAAGAAAGACAAGAAAAGATAAACACAACTAAACTGGGGCTGGACAGGTACCAGAACTAAACAAAACTGTGGAGTGGGGGGACACATATCTAGTTACACACTGACGACAACACAACAAAGGACCAGGGAAGAGCACAAGGCTTAAAAACAAACACAGGGTGAAGAGGGGATCGTGAACAGGTGGAGAAACAGCTGGGAGTAATTAAACAAGACAAGACCAGGAAGTAAAACAAGACTAAGATTGACAAAGTAAAACAGGAAACAAGTCAGCACTGGACAGAGATGCAAACACTGGGAATAAAACTAAATACAAACAGACGAGGCACGGGACATGGTACAGAGGGACAAAACAGACACTAGAGCACAGAGATCTGGGGGAGACAAAAACAAAGGGAAACAGGATTTCAATATAAATAACTATAATTAATAACAGGACTTATAAAATGAATACACTAAGAATCAAAAGTATGAGCAAATCGGTAAAACACAATAGAATTTCAATGAAAAGAGAACCTTACAGAACAAAACAGGGCAAACGGCCCAGGACCATGACACTCTCACGATTATGAGTGAGAATTCCTTTGGGAGGTAGTAAGGTTTTATTGATGATGATGATGATGATACTTTATTGATCCCACAATGGTGAAATTACAGTTAATAGGGTTAGCTGTAATTCTAACAGCTAATAGATCTTTGTCTCTACAACAAATCTGTTCCTTAATAGAAATGTGCCCAGAGTTGCACCATCTACTCTTGATGAATATTGCTAACCCACCTCCTTTCATTTCTCCGCTCCCCACTGTCCTGTCACCCTGGTGTGCAAATCATCCACAAAAACAAGTGCATCCAGAGTTAGCTCAGTAAACACCATAATATTGCATTCCCGGAACTCTCTCTCATGCCACATTAATGCCTTCAACTCGTCCATCTTTTTGGAGAGAGCTCTTACATTCCCATGATGACGGATAAAACGATCTTCTCAGAGTCCGAGAAGACCGTGGGACCCCCTTTTGTCTTCTCTTCAGCTCACGGGGGATGTCATACCTCTCCTGAAGCCACACCACTGTGTTATTAAATGCCAGCAGCTGATCTCTGGTGTAAACAATGGATTCATAGCCATGTGTGGGATTTCCAGACACAGTCAGCCGTGAAGTCAGCAGTAAAGAAAAAAGTAAAACAATAAAAAAGCTGGGATGAACTTCTTAGGTATGGAGTCCATAGTCCATAGAAAAAAGCATTGCCTAAACTGTAAAAGTACACGGAAATAAATAAGAACTACAAGGAAAAGAAACAATAAGAGAGCAGGAGCTGTTGCAACCAAACAGAGAGGTTTTTCAAAGAGCAGAAGAGAGAAGAGAGAGAAGCAGCGGTCGTCCGACGAAACGCTGGACGGATTGTGCCAAAGAGGATCTGAAGAGATTTAGGGTCCATCTCACAACCGGGCACAAACTCACTGCTGACAGAGAAGCCTGGAGAGTCCACACGAAAAGAAAGGAAGGAATAAACAATAGGACACAGTGTGTGGGTTTTCCCTCTGTGACAATAAATGAAGTTGTGTCCCTTTATATATCAATAAAATGAAAACAACATTTGAGCACCTTAAATTAATAATAAAATCATATCAGTACTTTAATGAGGAGTAATAAAAAGTGAATTAATTTTTCATGTACTGAAGCCGAAGTTTGCTTCCAGCTGATGCCAGGGAGAAAGGAGTGCCCCAATTCATCTTAGGAGTGTTTGATCTTGGAAGTGTACGGGACTGTTCCTGAAGTTATATGAAGATAAATGTCAAACTGAATTATAATACTTCTGTGGTATTCAAAGATTAGCGCAGGCTAAACTCGGTACCTGCAGTATTGTGGTACAGTTTTGAGTA